>NC_086447.1:714091625-714241625 GCF_028390025.1 Pseudophryne corroboree
ATAGCCGCGCTGGCGCGCTCTCCTCCCCTGACAGCTGAGACACGCTGCCGCCGGACTGAGCGCCAGCGTGTCTCAGTGAGTGCTGGACCGGCCCACGTGGCCATCGGCCCTTCTGGCATTTGCCAGAAGTGCCAGATGGCCAGTCCGGCCCTGGGTGTGTGTATGTGGTGGGTGTGTGTATAGTGTGTACTGTGTGTGCGTGTGTATATGTGGTGGTGGGTGTGTATGTATTGTTTGTATATGTGATAGTGTTTGTGTATAGTGTGTGGTTATATATGTGGTGGTGTGTGTGTGTGTGTGTGTGTGTGTGTGTGTGTGTGTGTGTGTGTGTGTATGTGGTGGGTGTGTGGGTGTGTGTGTGTGTGTGTGTGTGTGTGTGGTGGTGGGTATGTGTATATATGTGGTGTGTGTGTGTTTATGTGGTTGTGTGTGTGTTTATATAGTGTGTACTGTGTGTGTATATATGTGGTGGTAGCAGCTGTGTGCATAGTGTGTACTGTGTATGTATATATGTGGTGGTGTTTGTGTGTACTTTACGTTTGTGTATATGTGGTGGACATGTGTGTATTTTGTGTGTGTGTACTGTGTGTGTATATGTGGTGGTGGTGGTGTGTGTGTGTGTGTGTGTGTGTGTGTGTGTGTGTGTGTGTGTGTGTGTGTGTGTACTGTGTATGTGTATATCTGGTGGAGTGGGTGTTTGTGTGTACTTTATGTGTGTGTAATGTGTGTGTATATGTGGTGGTGGAGATGTGTGTACTGTGTGTGTGTGTGTGTGTGTGTGTGTGTGTGTGTGTGTGTGTGTGTGTGTGTGTGTGTGTGTGTGTGTGGTGTGTGTGTGTGTGTGTGGTGGCGGGTGTGTGTGTGTACTGTGTGTGTAAACGTGATGGTGGGGGTTTGTGTGTGTATATGTGGTGGTGTGTGTGTGTGTGTGTGTGTGTGTGTGTGTATCAGTGGCGTGCGGTGAGGTCAGTGGCTGGTGAGGCACTGCAGCCATAATGTCCGCCGAATCCTGCCGATGACCCCTACCGCCGCCGAGCCACTGCCCGCTACTGCCCCTGAGCAGATGCCCACTGCCACCATCAATGGCCTACAAACTCGCCCACCATCAACTGAACCAGCCCTCTGCCACTAATCTGCATCTCAGTCCGATGCCACCACTGCCGCCAATGCCCGCTGCCTGCCTGCTCATTATGCTTGTGATATATTGTACATTTTTATAGAAAAATAAATAAAAATAAGTGTTTGGGACTGGGAAGGGAGTGGAAGGAGGACATGAATGCAATTTTGTTATCCAGGGCTTCCATTAACTTAACAGCACGGTGGATGCGGCGCTATTAAGTTTATGGAAGTCCTGGACAACAAAATAACCAGCAGTGGATGACAGGGAGAGGGTGACGCAAGAGAGAGGGTGACAGGGAGTGGGTGACGCAAGGGAGAGGGAGACAGGAAAAGCGTGACACCAGGAAGAGCGTGATGCCAGGGAGAGAGTCACCAGGGAGAGGGTGACAGCAGTGGGTGATGCCAAGGAGAAGGTGACGGGGAGGGTGATGCCAGGGAGAGGGTGGCAGCAGTGGGTGACGCCAGAGAAACGGTGGCTGTAGTGGGTGACAGGGAGATGCCAGGAAAAGGGTAACCGCAGTAGCAGCGGGTGAGAGTGTAAAAGAGAGAAGTAAAGGGTGATGGGAACAGACAGTGAATGATAATTATATTGGTATTTACTTACATGGACCTGCCTGGGCCTAGAACTGCGGGGCTCGGCGGTGACAAAAGCAGCCTGAACAGGAATCCGGGGTCGGAAGAGAGAGAGAGTGAGAGAAGAGGGGAGAAGCGGGGGATCACGGCCCCGCTCCCCCTCTGGCCAGACTGGACTCACTGGGGTATATTTACTAAGGTCCCGATTTTATTCGAGTTGGCTTTTTTTTTCTAAGTGTGATCTCGGGAATTTAATAAACACAAATCTCGGCAGTATTGGGGCTATTCGTATTGACTTGAGATACACTGCCGACCACACAAATACGAATCAATAGACCATCGGTCAAACACGGCTGTTATTTAATAGAACTCGGTAATTTACTAAGGATTTGTATTCTCAATCACTGCCGACAATAGCCAAACACTGCAGGGGAAGCATGGAATTCATAAAAAAAATGGAGCTTTCAAATAGACCTGCTTTTTGCTGGCGTTTTGTGATAGTCATGCATGGAACAGTGAGATCTGTGCATGCGAATCTGTGGAAAAGGCTGTGAATGTGTTAAAATTTTAAAAAGAAATGCGTGGGATCCCCCCATCTAAGTATAACCAGCCTCGGGCTCTTTGAGCCGGTCCTGGTTGTTTAAATACTGGGAAGAAAATTGGACAGGGGTTCCCCGTATTTAGACAACCAGCACTGGGCTTTTAGTCCGGTCCTGGTTCCAAAAATATGGGGGACAAAAGATGTAGGGGTCCCCCGTATTTTTAAAACCAGCACCGGGCTCCAGGGAGATAATGACACAGCCGGGGAACACTTTTATATGGGTCCCTGCAGCCGTGGCATTACCCCCCCAACTAGTCACCTCTGGCCGGGGTTCCCTGGAGGAGTGGGACCCCTTAAATCAAGGGGTCCCCTCTCCAGGCACCCAAAGGCCAGGGGCGAAGCCCGGGGCTGTCCCCAACACCCCTGGGCGGTGGGTGCCGGGCTGATAGCCATAAGTGTTTAAAAAAAAGATATTGTTTTTTGTTGTGGAACTACAAGGCCCAGCAAGCCTGCCCCGCTTGCTGATACTTGGAGAACCACAAGTACCAGCATGCGGGAAAATAACGGGCCCGCTGGTACCTGTAGTTCTACAACAACAAAAATACCCAAATAAAAACACAACACACACACCGTGAAAGTAAAAATGTATTAAAATACACTTACGCACTCACACATACTTACCTACATCCAACGCCGAGAATCACGTCCACTTGTCCAGTAGAATCCAATTAGCGGTGCCTGTAAAAATGAGAGAGATTACTTACCTACATTCCACGCAGAGAATCACGTCCACTTGTCCAGTAGAATCCAAATAGGGGTACCTGTAAAAATGAGAGAGAGATTACTTACCTACATCCTACGCCGAGAATCACGTCCACTTGAATGCAATAGGGGTACCTGTAAAAATGAGAGAGATTACTTACCTACATCCCACGCCGAGAATCACGTCCACTTGTCCAGTAGAATCCAATTAGCGGTACCTGTAAAAATGAGAGAGATTACTTACCTACATCCCATGCCGAGAATCACGTCCACTTGAATCCAATAGGGGTACCTGTAGGGAAGAGAGAGAGAGAAAAAAGAGAGAGAGAGAGAGAACACACACGGAGTGACACTGAGAGAAAGACTAAGCAGGTGATAAGGTGGGTACACACTGATAGATATATCTGCCGATCAATTGATCGGCAGATATATCTATGGACAGATCGGGCAGTGTGCTGTGCATACACACTGCCCGATCCGGCGGGGATTGACGTCATGAACTGGGCGGGCGTGTACACACGGCCGCCCAGTTCGGCTGTCAATCACCGCCGGCTGCCGCAGCATGTGTACGGGCAGCCAGCTGGTCGCCCGTACACACACAGCGACGCGCCAATATATCGGTAGATTTATTGGCCGTCGGCTCTGCTGCAGGGCTGACGCGATATGTCTGTGAACGAAGGAGTTCACAGACATATCGCTCGTACACACTGGCTGACGGACCCGCGATATATCGGCCAGTGTGTACCCACCTTAAGAGACAGACAGAGAGGGAAACAGAAAAATAGAGAAAGAATCAGAACAACAGAAATATAGAGGGGGGGAGACTGACGCTGACCTGGATGAAGGTGCAGCCGGCCTCCAGCTGTTCCTTTTCTTTAGCATCTGCCCAGAGCAGGGAGAGTGTGCCACAGGAGGGGGGGACATCACGGCCTCCAGCTGCTCCTTCACTTAGGCATCGGTCCGGCGCAGGGAGAGCGTGCCTCAGGAGGAGGGGGGTGGAAGCGCCCGCATCACATCACGGCCTTTGTCCGGCGCACGGAGAGTGTGACACAGGAGGCATCACCTACGCTTCAGTCCGGCGCAGGGAGAGTGTAACACAGGAGGGGGGGGGTGGCAGTAGCGTCCGCATCACATCACGGCCTCTGTCCGGCGCACGGAGAGTGTGACACAGGAGGCATCACTTACGCTTCAGTCCGGCGCAGGGAGAGTGTAACACAGGAGGGGGGGCGGAAGCGCCTGCATCACATCACGGCCTCTGTCCGCTGCATCACATCACAGCCTCTGTCCGGCGCACGGAGAGTGTGACACAGGAGGCATCACTTACGCTTCAGTCCGGCGCAGGGAGAGTGTGGAGTGTGACACAGGAGGGGGGTGGCGGAAGCGCCCGCATCACATCACCGAGGAGCTTACAGCGACGGGATGTGAGCGCTCATACCGCAGCGTCTGTGTGATTGGACCAGCGGATCCAGCCCTGGATCCGCTGTCCAATCACATGTGCCCCTCTCAACGAGGCACTTATTCTAGTGCCGCTTTCACGTCCTTTATCAATGGGCTTTTAGAGCCCAGTATTTGGCCCCGCCCCCCGCATTATACCCATTCCCGTTGACAACGGGAGGCACTGTTATCAGTGCCTCCAAAACTATTTAAATGTCTACAAATGAATACAAAAATATAACAAAGATACTTATGTCACAGTATAGGTGTCATAAGTATCTTCCTTGTATTGTTTCACTCAGTAATGACAGTCTGCCTCCCCTGACTGCACGTCCCTGCTGGGGACTCCGTAAGGACCATGGGGTATAGACGGATCAGCAGGAGCTTGGGCACACTATAAAGACTTAAACTGGGTGTGAACTGGCTCCTCCCTCTATGCCCCTCCTCCAGACCTCAGTTAGAAAACTGTGCCCAGGAGAGACGGACATTTCGAGGTAAGAATTTATAATTTAAACACAGTGAGTATTATACCAGCTCACATACTGCAAAACATGGCATTCAACAGAATACCAGCCCACGGTAGGAAAACATACAGCAATATGCTGAGAGAATATGTAACACAACCTGTGTGTCAACACAACCAATAAGAAGAAACCGCATGCCATGGCATGAACGTCAGCGATAGCCTGACCGAGAAGAAACACCACAAAGTGCAACCAAAATCAATAACTGCAGACACAGTACGCACTGGGACGGGCGCCCAGCATCCTCTATAGAAAAGGATTTACCGGTAGGAATTAAAATCTTAATTTCTCATACGTCCTAGAGGATGCTGGGGACTCCATAAGGACCATGGGGATTATACCAAAGCTCCAGACCGGGCGGGAGAGTGCGGACGACTCTGCAGCACAGACTGAGCAAACATGAGGTCCCCATCAGCCATGGTATCAAACTTGTAGAGCTTAGCAAAGGTGTTTGAAACCCAACCAAGTAGCCGCTTGGCAAAGTTAACCCGCCGAGACACCTCGGGCATCCGCCCAACAAGAGCCCATCTTCCTAGAAGAATGGGTCTCCCCAGACTTCGGTAACGGCAATCCAGCCGTAGAACTAGGACGCCGAATTGTATCCCAGATCCAGCGTGTAACAGACTGCAGAGACGCAGGCGCCCCAAGCACTCTGGGAGCATACCGGACAAACAGAGCCTCCGTTTCCCCAATCTGAGCCCAATTGGCGACATAAATCTTCAAAGCCCTGACTACATCGAGAGACTTTGAATCAGCCAATGCTGAAGTTGCCACAGGCATCAAAATAGGCAGGTTTTTGATAAACACAGAAAACCCTTTTCGGCAGAACTACTATCCGAGTCCACAATTCCTATCCACTTGGAAGATCAAACAAGGGCTCGTGTGAGACAAAGCCGCTACTTCCGACAACCACCTTGCGGTCGCCCAAAGGCAAAAGCATGACCACTCTCCAAGAGAGAAATTTTAACACAACCTTTAAATCAATCAGTGTGACACAAGAAACGCAACACCACGTCAAGATCCCACTGTGCCAATGGGGGCACAAATGGAGGTTGGATGTGCAGTACTCCTTTCACGAAAGTCTGAACTTCCGGAAAGGTGGGCAAATTTTTTATTTTATTTTTTTTCGAAAGAAAATTTATAAGGCCAAAACTGCCCTGAAACGGAGCCTAACTTTAGGCCTGCATCCACACCTGCTTGCAAAGAATGGAGAAGAACGACTTAGCTGAAAGTCTTCCGTAGGAGCCTTCTTGGATTCACACCAAGACACATATTTACGCCAAATACGGTGGTAAGGCTTTGCCGTTACTTCTTTTCTAGCCTGAAGAAGTGTGGAAATGACCTCACTGGGAATACCCTTTCAGACTAGGATATGGCGTTCAACCGCCACGCTGTCAAACGCAGCCGCGGTAAGTCTTGATACACGCCCAGATCTTGCTGTAACAGTTCCTCACATAGAGGTAGAGGAAGAGGCCAGGGATCTTCTATGAATAAATCTTGAAGAACTGGATCCCAAGCCCTCCTTGGCTAGACCAGAACAATGAGGATCGCCGGAACCTCTGTTCTTCTTCCGTTTATCACCTTCAGAAGAGTGAAAGCGGAGGGGACACATAGACCGACTGAAAAAACACCCAAGGTGTCACGAGGTTGTCCACTGCAATAGCTTGAGTGTCCCTTGACCTGGAACCATATTCCTGAGGCCCAATTGAGGCACTCCTCAAAGACTTGTCACTTCTGTGAAACTTCTCGATGACGACTGTATTTCTCCCGGATGGAGATCGCGTCTGCAGAGGAAATCTATTTCTCCGTCGTTTATGTCCGGAATGAAGACTGCTAATATAACGTTTACCAGTCTTTTCACCCAGCAGAAAACTATTTCCGCTTCTGCCATTGCCGCTTTGCTCCTTGTTCCACCCTAGCGGCTTACTTACGCCACTGCTGTCAAGTCGTCCGACAGAATTAACACGGGCAGATCACAAAGAATATGTTCGTTGAAAATAGCTCTTAATTCAAGAAAGCTTATTGTAGACAAGCTTCGCAGCTTGACCTTTTCCTCTGGAAATACTTCCCATACAAGGACTGCTCCCCAGCCTCGGAGATCTGCATACATGGACACCAGGATCTAATCTTGGATCCCGAACCTTCTAGGAGGTGAGAACTGAGCAGACACTACAGGAGCGATATCCTGGCCATTAGGATTATATTCCGGTGCATGTGCCGGTGAGACCCGGACCACATTTCCAACTGGTCCCGTGAAAACCACCCTGGCATTTGACCTGCTCACCGAAAAGGCCTCTTAGGCCGCACCCAACTTCTTCAACAACGGAACATATTGATGGATTGGCATTGCAAATCTGATCCGACTCAGGATCCTCAGACCTCTTTCCACAGGAAAACACAGAACCTCAACCATTCAGTATCTAATCTGATACCCACCTCCGACATCTGCGTCATTAGGAACAACAACCCTTCCCTGTATTGAAAAACAGTCAGTCACAGAGAAACAACGATTTGCACCACTTGTTTCTTGACCTCGCCTCAATCAGGAGAATGTCACAGTACAGAATAAAAATGGCTCTTACTATTAAAAGAAAACCATCATACTACCATCACTCCGGTGAAATGGCAAAGACAATCCCTCCAGGTAATCTGAACGCGTAGAACAACGCATGTAAACTTTTTTTTTTTTTTTTTAACCGGGACAGGAGGACAAGGCCCTGAACCTGATGCACCTCTGGTATGGCATCGCGTACTACCTCCCCTTCCAGAGGGGAAACGGCAATATCCATTAGAAAATCAGTGAGGGGAAACATCTGTAACAACAGAATGTCCCCCTTTGGATTCTATAAGTAACTCACCGGTTCTAGTCTATTCCCGGACAAACTGAAAGTAGTAACCGAGTCCTCACCGGAGTGGGGTCCAGCCATATAGACATGTGGAGTATGTGGTAGAAACAGAAACAACATCCTCTTCTGCGAACCTAACAAGGCTGCAGAACTCTTACCTTTTCACCTTCCACAGGCTACACAGAAAAGGAAAAAAGAACTGTATCGAACCGGTTAAAATGACTGCATCCCACAAGAATGCTTCACCAACCGTTGTGAGGGAATCTAACTCCTGAAGTTAGACTTACCAGCAGTATCCACCGAGATTGACTGAACTGAGGCATCCCCCCAAAGAGCGGTACACCCTCCCAGGGAAAAACTCCAGTAACTCTCGGAGTCAGCCTCAGCATTTCCCCGGCCACACTTCCTGTATACGTACGGCAGCCTGCCGCAATGTTATAGAGAAGAACCAACATAAGGAACCTCCCCTCTCTCTTTAGGGTAAATCTATCTGATGTCTTACCGAATACAAACACTCCCTCATGTGCATGTAATGCAAACAAGCCCACAGCATAGAAATATAATATCACTTAGCTTTCCTGTATGAGATCCTTTGAGACAGGGCCCCCTGTCGACCAGGAGTTGACTTTCACCGTATTCTATCCGTGGCGGGAATAGAATAAACCTTCAGACTCCTGGAGAGGGTGAGTCGCAGCCGACCTAGAGCTTTATCAACAGAGCGACCAGGACATGAGAAGGAATACTAATACTTCAGTATTCATTATAAATCATAATATGAATATACATATTGTAATACACATATACACACATATCCTAAAAAAAAAATAAGAATTTACTTACCGATAATTCTATTTCTCGTAGTCCGTAGTGGATGCTGGGGACTCCGTCAGGACCATGGGGAATAGCGGGCTCCGCAGGAGACAGGGCACATCTAAAAAGCTTTTTAGGTCACATGGTGTGTACTGGCTCCTCCCCCTATGACCCTCCTCCAAGCCTCAGTTAGGTACTGTGCCCGGACGAGCGTACACAATAAGGAAGGATCTTGAATCCCGGGTAAGACTCATACCAGCCACACCAATCACACCGTACAACTTGTGATCTGAACCCAGTTAACAGTATGATAACAAAACGAAGTAGCCTCTGAAAAAATGGCTCACAACAATAGTAATAACCCGATTTTTGTAACAATAACTATGTACAAGCATTGCAGACAATCCGCACTTGGGATGGGCGCCCAGCATCCACTACGGACTACGAGAAATAGAATTATCGGTAAGTAAATTCTTATTTTCTCTAACGTCCTAGTGGATGCTGGGGACTCCGTCAGGACCATGGGGATTATACCAAAGCTCCCAAACGGGCGGGAGAGTGCGGATGACTCTGCAGCACCGAATGAGAGAACTCCAGGTCCTCTTTAGCCAGAGTATCAAATTTGTAAAATTTTACAAACGTGTTCTCCCCTGACCACGTAGCTGCTCGGCAAAGTTATAATGCCGAGACTCCTCGGGCAGCCGCCCAGGATGAGGCCACCTTCCTTGTGGAATGGGCATCTACATATTTCGGCTGTGGCAGGCCTGCCACAGAATGTGCAAGCTGAATTGTACTACAAATCTAGCGTGCAATAGACTGCTTAGAAGCAGGAGCACCCAGCTTGTTGGGTGCATACAATATAAACAGCAAGTCAGACTTTCTGACTCCAGCCGTCCTAACTATATATATATATATATATATATATATATATATATATATATATATATATATATATATATATATATATATATATATATATATATATATATTTTTAGGGCCCTGACAACGTCTAGTAACTTGGAGTCCTCCAAGTCCCCAGTAGCCGCAGGCACCACAATAGGTTGTTTCAGGTGACAACGCTGACACCCCTTTAGGAAGAAACTGGAGACGAGTCCCAGTTCTGCCCTGTTCAAATGGAAAATTCTAATATGGGCTTTTGTAAAACAAAACCGCCCATTCTTTTTGACAATCGCCTGGCCGAGGCCAGGACTAACAACATGGTCACTTTCCATGTGAGATATTGGTCAACAGCATGGTCACTTTCCATGTGAGATATTTCAAATCCACAGATTTGAGCGGTTCAAACCAATATGATTTTAAGGAATCCCAACACTATGTTGAGATCTCACGGTGCCCCTAGAGGCACAAAAGAACTGTATATGGAATACACCCTTTACAATCTGGACTTCAGGAACTGAAGTCAATTTTTTCTGGAAGAAAATCTACAGGGCCGAAATTTAAATCTTAATGAACCCCAATTTGAGACTCAAAACACTCCTGTTTTCAGGAAGTGCAGAATCGACCTAGTTGAATTTCCTTCGTGGAGCCTTCCTGGCCTTACCCACGCAACATATTTTCACCACATGTGGTGATGACGTTGTGCGGTCACCTCCTTCCTGGCTTTGACCAAGGTAGGTATGACCTCTTATGGAATGCCTTTTTCCCTTCAGAATCCGGTATTCAACCGCCATGCCGTCAAACGCAGCCGCGGTAATTCTTGGAAAAGACATGGTACTTGCTGAAGCAAGTCCCTTCTTAGCTCCCCAGGCCCTTAGTCCTCTGTGAGCATCTCTTGAAGCTCCGGGTACCAAGTCCCTCTTGGCCCATCCGGAGCCACTAGTATAGTTCATACTCCTCTATGTCTTATAATTCTCAATACCTTGGTTATGAGAAACAGAGGAGGGAACCCATACACTGACTGGTACACCCACGGTGTTACCAGAACATCCACAGCTATCGCCTGAAGGTCTCATGACCTGGCGGAATACCTGTCCCGTTTTTCGGGCGGGACGCTATCATGTCCACCTTTGGTCTTTGCCAACGGTCCACAATCATGCTGAAAAACTTCCCTATGAAGTTTCCACTCTCCCGGGTGGAGGTCATGCCTGCTGAGGAAGTCTGCTTCCCAGTCGTCCACTCCCGGAAAGAACACTGCTGACAGTGCTATCACATGATTTTCCGCCTAGCGAAAAATCCTTGCAGTTTTGTCACTGCCCTCCTGCTTCTTGTGCCGCCCTTTCTGTTTACGTGGGCGACTGCCGTGATGTTATCCCACTGGATCAATACCGGCTGACCTTGAAGCAGAGGTCTTGCTAAGTTTAGAGCCTTATAAATTTGCTCTAAGCTTATTTATGCAGAGAGAATTCTCCAGACTTAATCACACTTCCCTGGAAATTTTTTCCCTGTGTGACTGTTCTCCAGCCTCTCAGGCTGGCCTCCGTGGTCACCGGCATCCAATCCTGAATGCCAAATCTGCGGCCCTCTAGAAGATGAGCACTCTGTAATCACCACAGGAGAGACACCCTTGTCCTTGGATATAGGGTTATCCGCTGATGCATCTGAGGATGCGATCCGGACCATTTGTCCAGCAGATCCCACCGAAGAGTTCTTGCGGAAAATCTGCCGAATGGAATTGCTTCGTAATAAGCCACCATTTTTACCAGGACTCTTGTGCAATGATGCACTGACACTTTTCCTGGTTTTAGGAGGATCCCGATTAGCTCGGAGAACTCCCTGGCTTTCTCCACTGGGAGAAACACGTTTTTCTGGACTGTGTCCAGAATCATCCCTATGAACAGTAGACGTGTCATCGGAAAAAGCTGCGATTTTGGAATATTTAGAATCCACTCGTGCTGACGTAGAACTACTTAAGATAGTGCTACTCCGACCTCCAACTGTTCTCTGGACCTTGCCCTTATCAGGAAAGCGTCCATGTTTCCTTTTAAGAAAAATCATCATTCCGGCCATTACCTTGGTAAAGACCCGGGGCGCCGTGGACAACCCAAACGGCAGCGTCTGAACTGATAGTGACAGTTCTGTACCAGGAACCTGAAGTACCCTTGGTGAGAAGGGCAAATTTGGACCTGTAGGTAAGCGTCCCTGATATCCAGTGACACCATATCGTCCCCTTCTTCCTGGTTCGCTATCACTGCTCTGAGTGACTCCATCTTGATTTGAACGCTTGTATGTAAGTGTTCAAATATTTCAGATCTCACCGAGCCGGTTGGCCTCAGTACCACAATATAGTGTGGAATACTACCCCCTTCCATGTTGTAAGAGGGGTACTTTGATTATCACCTGCTGGGAATACAGCCTGTGAATTGTGTGAGGGGGAGATGTCTCGAATTTCCAATGTACACCTGGGATACTACATGTAGGATCCCGGAGTTCCCTTGCGAGTGAGCCCCCTGCGTACTGAAACTCTTGAGATGACCCCCTACCGCACCTGAGTCCGCTTGTACGGCCCCAGCGTTATGCTGCGGACTTGGCAGAAGCTGTGAGGGGCTTCTGTTCCTGGGAATGGGCTGCTTGCTGCAGTCTTCTTCCCTTTCCTCTACCCCTGGGCAGATATGACTGGCCTTTGCCCGCCTGCCCCTATGGGGACGAAAGGACTGAGACTGAAAAGACTGTGTCCTTTTTTGCCGATATGTGATTCGGGGTAACAAAAAATGGATTTTTCAGCTGTTGCCATGGCCACCAGGTCCGATGGACCGCCCCTTTATACGGCAATACTTCCACATGCCGTCTGGAATCTGCCTCACCTGACCACTGTCGTGTCTTCGTCTGGCAGATATGTAAATCACATTTACTCTTGATGCCAGAATGCAAATATCCCTCTGCGCATCACGCATATATAGAAATGCATCCTTAAAATGCTCTATAGTCAATAAAATCTTGTCCCTGTCAAGGGTATCAAAATTTTCAGTCAGGAAATCCGACCAAGCCCCCTCAGCGCTGCACATCCAGGCTGAGGCGATTGCTGGTCGTAGTATAACACCAGTATGTGTGTATATACTGTCATGATATTTTTCAGCTTCCTATCAGCTGGCTTCTTGAGGGCGGCCGTATCTAGAGACGGTAACGCCATGTTTTTATAAGCGTGTGAGCGCCTTATCCACCCTAAGGTGTGTTTCCCAACTCGCCCTTACTTCTGGCGGGAAAGGGTATACCGCCCATAACTTTCTATCGGAGGAACCCCACGTATCATCACACACTTCATTTAATTTATCTGATTCAGGCAAAACTACAAGTAGTTTATTCACACCCTACAAAATACCCTTATTTGTGGTACTTGTAGTATCAGAAATATGTAACAGCTCCTTCATTGCCCTTAACATGTAACTCGTGGCCCTAAAGGAAAATTACGTATGTTTCTTCACCGTCGACACTGGGGTCAGTGTCCATGTCTGTGTCTGTCGACCGACTGAGGTAAATGGGCGTTTTTACAAGCCCCTGACGGTGTCTGAGACGCCTGGACCGGTACTAATTTGTCCGCCGGCCATCTCATGTCGTCAACCGTCTTGCAGCGTGTTGACATTATCACGTAATTCCATAAGTAGACCATCCCTTCCGGTGTCGACTCCCTAGAGAGTGACATCAACATTACAGGCAATTTGCTCCGCCTCCTCACCAACATTTTCCTCATACATGTCGACACACACGTACCGACATACAGCACACACACAGGGAATGCTCTGATAGAGGACAGGACCCACTAGCCCTTTGGGGAGACAGAGGGAGAGTTTGCCAGCACACACCAAAAGCGCTATAATGTATATAACAACCCTAGAAGGTGTTGTTTCTATATATGCGCTCTTAATATATCATTATATCGCCAATTTATGCCCCCCTTCTCTTTTAACCCTGTTTCTGTAGTGCAGTGCAGGGGAGAGTGGGAGCCTTCCTCACCAGCGGAGCTGATCAGGAAAATGGCGCTGAGTGCTGAGGAGAATAAGCTCCGCCCCCTTTTCGGCGGGCTTTTCCTCCCGGTTTTTTAATAACTGGCCTGGGTTAAAATACATACATATAGCCTTAATGGCTATATGTGATGTATTTATTTGCCAAATAGGTATTTATATTGCTGCCCAGGGCGCCCCCAGCAGCGCCCTGCACCCTCCGTGACCGTGTCAGTGAGCCGTGTGACAACAATGGCGCACAGCTGCAGTGCTGTGCGCTACCTCTCTGAAGACTGTGAAGTCTTCTGCCGCCTGTTTCCGGACCTCCGTTCCGCCGTCTTTCTTCAGCGTCTGTAAGGGGGATCGGCGGCGCGGCTCCGGGACGAACCCCAGGCTGACCTGTGTTCCGACTCCCTCTGGAGCTCAGTGTCCAGTAGCCTAAGACTTCAATCCTCCTGCACGCAGGTGAGTTGCCAGTCTCTCCCCTAAGTCCCTCGTTGCAGTGATCCTGTCGCCAGCAGGAATCACTGATTAGAAACCTAAAAAAAAACTTTACTAAATAGCTCCTTAAGAGAGCCATCCAGTTTGCACCCTTCTCGGACGGGCACAAAAACCTAACTGAGGCTTGGAGGAGGGTCATAGGGGGAGGAGCCAGTACACACCATGTGACCTAAAAAGCTTTTTAGATGTGCCCTGTCTCCTGCGGAGCCCGCTATTCCCCATGGTCCTGACGGAGTCCCCAGCATCCACTAGGACGTTATATATATATATATATATATATATATATTTCTCTATCATACATATAAGCGGATTGTCCGAAGCCTTCGGGTCCCCAGTGACATTAATGTGTTCTGAACGTGTATGACCATGTACTGAAATGCCCCAGTTGTGGATCTACCAGGAAACATTATAGTCGACAGAAAACCCTAGTATTCGTAGATAGCAGGGATTAGTAACCAGGCAAAATTACATTCTTGCGACCACGAGGGGTCCGAGGGAAGTATACCTATACAAATCCAATATCACTCTCCCACAAAAACTACCATGTCTGTGCTGAAGCTACAGGCCCATGGAACCTTACCATACATATACCTATACATGTATATATACAGGTATAAGTCAGTTACAGCATGTCCATTTACACCCGGTGATAACAGTTGGTGCCGACAGGGTCACCCACATATTACTGTGCCTCCCATATAGTATTTACTTTTTACAAGCATACCACTACCGACCTGTTGACTACTGTATCAAGTACCCACATACGTCGGCGATGCCGACAGTGAACCCCAAAGGTGTTTATGACAGAACACTCACGCCTGTCGACACAAGTGAACTAAAGTGAGTATATCTGACAGGGAGCACACAGAAAATACACACAAGAATGATTACATGCTCATTTCTAAATCAACTAGTGTTATATATGTCCAACATAACACTAAAAAGACTGTGCCCCCCCCTGTTTGTGCTTCACACATTTTTTGGCAGGGACAGTGAGAAAATGGCGCTGACTCCTGTGTGTGTGAGGGCTAAGCCCCGCCCCCATCGGCACCCTTCAGCCCTGTTATAGTATATATGCAGGCCGGGGACCGTATATAGTGTATACACACTATATACCTCCTGAAAACCTATACATATTGCTGTTCAGGGCGCCCCCCGCTGCACCCTGCACCCAAGAAAAACCGTAGGTGTGTGGGCGCACCGGCGCACAGCGCCACCGCTGCTATGAACTGGCGGGGGTATCGTACGCGGTGCCCGGGGCCCGTAGTATGCTCTTTTGCCAGTTAAACTGGACCTCAGTAACTGCTGCCCAGGGCGCTCCCCCCCACGGAGCGCCCTGGGCGCTTACCTCCGTTACTGAAGTCTTCTGCCGTCTGACGTCTTCTGTACTTCTCATACTCACCCGGCTTCTTTCTTCTGGCTTCTGTGAGGGGGGTGACGGCGCGGCTCCGGGAACAAGCAGCTAGGCGCACCAAGTGATCGAACCCTCTGGAGCTAATGGTGTCCAGTAGCCTAAAAAGCAGAGCCCTTGAACTAAGAAGAAGTAGGTCTGACTTCTCTCCCCTCAGTCCCACGATGCAGGGAGCCTGTAGCCAGCAGGTCTCCCTGAAAATAAAAAACCTAACAAAGTCTTTTCAGAGAAACTCAACAGAGCTCCCCTAGGGTGTGTCCATTCACTCCTGGGCACAAAGTCTAACTGGGGTCTGGAGGAGGGGCAGAGGGAGGAGCCAGTTCACACCCAGTTTAAGTCTTTATAGTGTGCCCAAGCTCCTGCGGATCCGTCTATACCCCATGGTCCTTACGGAGTCCCCAGCATCCTCTAGGACGTATGAGAAAAAAACATTCATGAAACAGCTAAACATTAATCTAAGTGGCCTTAATGGCTTGAAGATACACAAACTACTAAATTAGCAATACAGGTACACCACCGATAATCCGGCACCCCCAGTTCCAGCACTGTGCCGGATCGGTGGTATCAGTGATAGTGGTGTCGGCAGCATCCAGACTCCCCTCTGCAGCCTAATTCTATAGAGTGTGTCTCCTACAGCCTAACTACGGCCACGCAGCCCAATTCCCCACCCACAGCCTGTCTCCCCGACCACCCGCACGCAGCTAGACTCCCCCACCGGCAGTCTAACTACGCCTCCCACTGCTAATCTAAGACCTCCCGCAGCCTAACTACGCCTCCCACTGCTAATCTAATACCTCCCGCAGTCTAACTACGCCTCCCACTGCTAATCTAAGAACTCCTGAAGCCTAACTACGCATCCCACTGCTAATCTAAGACCTCCCGCAGCCTAACTATGCCTCCCACTGCTAATCTAAGACCTCCTGCAGCCTAACTACGCCTCCCACTGCTAATCTAAGACCTCCCGCAGTCTAACTACGCTTCCCAATGCTAATCTAAGACTTCCTGCAGCCAAACTACGCCTCCCACTGCTAATCTAAGACCTCGTGCAGCCTAACTATGCCTTCCGTTGCTAATCTAAGACCTCGTGCAGCCTATCTAAGTGCCTCCCGCATCCTAACTCCCACCCACAACCTAACTTCCCCCAGCACCTGATGTGTCCGGATTAAAAGAGGTGCCGGACCATCAGATGCCGGATAATCGTGGTGTACCTGTAGTAATGTTGAAATCCTCCTAACCTAGTTATTTCAGGATACTTGAAGATAAAATAATCTTCCTTTAACCAGATATGTGAACTGATATCATGTACTGTACGCAATATTCATTCATAGAGAAGTGCAGCAATTAATATCATGTTACAAGTAAAAGAAAATAAGTGTGCCTACCTCTGCCCAAGCTTTCAGTACGGCTAGTTTCTCCATAGTTATGGCACTCTCACGGTAAAGCTGACTGGATGCCCCCTTCCCTGTTTGTGCCTTGTCCAGTGAGGAAACCAAAAGGTGGTGTACCCTGCGAAGGTCATTCAGGTCACTCACCACTTTGCTCCCTATCCAGGCGCTGCACACCTGACAAGGGAACCAGACAGATGGTTATTCTTGCAAACACCCAAAAGGAAGAGATTCATCTGTGTCTGGAGACATGCATACATTAGGTCTATACCTGGCAGGCTTTTGCAGTGATGTCTGAAGGAGTATCCTGTGAAAATGCTGGTCTTAAAGCAGCTCCAACCTGAAAAAGAAACATAAAATCGTTTCTCAAAACAGAAATCTGTACAGGTCTATAAAACACTATATTGTAACCTAACATAACATCATGTGTAAGGAAGCTCGGAAACAGCCACGGCTTTCATTCAATTGGGCCACACAATGTAATAAATGTTGTCTAGTCTATTATTATAAAACTGAACCCTGATTTAAACTGCGTCGTCATGCATGTTTGCGTGATTATTTATTACTGATTTCTTATATAGCGCAGCATAGAAACATAGAATTTGACGGCAGATAAGAACCACTTGGCCCATCTAGTCTGCCCCTTTTTTTTATCTTTTAGGTAATCTCAACCCTTTATGAACCTTAATTCTTTGCAAGGATATTCATATGCCTATCCCAAGCATGTTTAAATTGCTCTACAGTCTTAGCCTCTACCACCTCTGATGGGAGGCTATTCCACTTATCCACTACCCTTTCTGTGAAGTAATAAAGCATATTCCGTTGCACGTGATGACCTAATCATGGCTGTGGCGCATGTACGTCACACCTTGCCACACACATTAGGTGTGACATGGAAACACATGCCGGGAAAGAAAAGGACCGTTGAATAGAGGATGGTAAGTATAATGGGACGGGAGGGGGATAGGGCGGAGAGCAAGTGGAGCGTGAGAGGGAGGAGATGGGGGCAGCAGTCGCCTTAGGTAGACCCAGCAGATGCTGGGTTCATAAACACTAGTGAGCCAATAAAATTTAAATGAAAGAATTAAACTGAAAATACTGGACGTATGCGAAACCCTCATAGGAATGATCATGTGTAACCTTCCACAGACTAGTTCCTACCGAATGCATGTTACCTCTCAATCTCGCTTATTTTCAGTGTGATATTTCATCTGTTTAAATTTTCCGATAACATATTCTTAATTAATCACTAAAGGCAGGTGTTGACATTCATTTACAAATACAGCTCAGGTTATTGATGTTGGAAAATAACCAGGAAAAGATCTTTATCACACTGTAAGAAGGTACAGAAGAAAATCAGCTCCTTTATTCACTAGGAACCTGTGACATTAGGGAGGAGCATCAATTGACAAGAACCAATAACCTTGCTGATACATGCAGAGGACTCTCGGTGGCATCACTGGTACCCATGTTCTCACCAATCGTCAGCCCTCACCATGTGTGTAAGCACCTCTGCAGAATACATTACAGCACTTGCTAGTCTTATACACAGTGTAAAGGTCTACAAACTAGACATTGCCCTGGTATTATTTCAAACTTTGACGCAGTCTTTCCCCTTACATTGGCCTGATACTGTTCCAAGATTACATGTCCAGGAAATTCAGGCTCAGGAACAGATGCAAACTTCTTGATGATATCCTCCAGGGCTTGCAGGCCAGCCATGCGTAGCTGGTTGCTGTGGTCAGTGGCAGCCATGAAAGCCATCCGAATAAGATCAGACAGGTGCAGGACCAAGAGGTCATCTGTGAAATTAGAATAAGAGGCCGAGTGATATAAACTATAAATTAGTGTGTGTTATATAAATTACAATATACTTTGAGTATTATGGACATAACAGAAGCAATTCAATTTTGAAAACAGGTCGAGTATTCCTTATCCAAAACCTGTATTAAAGAAGAATTCTAGAAAACTCGTTTTGGGAGTAATTACACCAGATAAAATATAAAGTTCTACTCTTTGTTGTGGCATTACCCCAATCACGAAGGCACCAGTGATCCAGAGACAATTCTTCCAGTTTATTGAATAGTTAGATCAAATGTATAACATGCGTCAGAAAATTGGGCTGCGGATTTTATCCACTGTGACCGCTAGTTTGATATGGAACAATTAGACTGTATTCTTACTTTTGGGATTTTTCAGCTTCAGTGTGCGAGCAGCAGCTAAATCAAAGTGTGCCTTGTTAGCATTCTCACACAGCAGGATGATCCGGCACAGGCAGTCTGCAGCAAACACACGTGTCGCCCAGCGGGGGGCTACAAATGGCTTTGATTTATCATCGTCTCCCAGTGTAGTAAACATGGTGTCATCATCCGTTTCATCCTTTTTCTCCGACTCTTCATCCCTTCCTCCAGCTATCAGACCAGCTGTACCCACATCTAAATGGAGATAATTCAAATATGTAGATTTTAACTTTTTTATGCATGAATCAGTCATGAAGTGGTTAATTCGTAGCACCTCCACAAGTTCAGTAATCCATTAAATGCACATTTATAAAAAAACATTTGTGATAGGTCACTGTGCGATATCCATGCGACAATCCACAATTGTCAATTAAGACCAGTTCTGGCTACAGAGGTTATAGACAAGTATCTTCAGGTCTCTTTCCGATGGGCTGGAGGAGATTCCAGTGCGCGTTGCGTCTTCTTTGCAACCCGCATGCACAGCTGAATAGTCGCGCAGCTGGGACTGAGACCCAGAAGTAAAGTAAATGCATGGGAGATCCCTTTACTTCTCACAGATCACTGAGATGGGCTCTTATTGGTGATTTATATTGGTACTTTCCCCCAAAGAAATAATCTTTATTGCTTCAAATATGCGGGGTAATTGTTAAATCATAAATGATACACAATTGTGATAATCTCACCTCTTTTAGTGTGTTAGGAGTCAGCACTATATAGGATAGGACATGAGCAATCTTTGGCATGTGAGAGCACTCTCTCTTCACTGCAGAACAGGATGCACACTTAGATACATACCACTAGTGGCTGCCAAGACATCCTTGCATAACAGCAACCAATGAGACAATTTATCCATGGCCAAAGAGGAAAGCATGTGACCCAGAGTGTCATGAATGTCGGAGCACAGTTTCCGATCCGTTTCCCGGTCCAGCATTCCAAACAGCACTCCTTCCAGACCAGTGTCTGTTATGTTTATATCTGAGAAGAAATACATGATCACTGCTCTTTACCAACACTCAGGGATGTAAAACCAGCTTCTATACATAATACATATATGCCTGCTCTGGTCTACTGTATATACACATCATGTGAAGTCACAAGACAAATATGCTAATATTTAATAAGAAGCTGCTGTATTAAAATAGATTTAGATAATAGATTATATATGTAATATAATAATTGTAAACAATTACAATTCTACAGCATGTACACTTTAAATAAAGCTAGATTATTCATCTAGATTTATTATATAATCCAACCCCGTAAGTATCTCCCTACTTACTGAGGCCACTGCTTTCCTTATCTGCTGCGTTCTTTGCCAGGTTCATGGCGTATTCACACACCTCTGCTGCCTCCCTCTGTGCCAGCTGCCTGAGACACGCTACAGCTGCACGTCTTAGCAGCAAATGAGAACTGCCTAGTTGTACCTGGAAGGGAAACACTCCCAGATTACAATGCTTATTAGACTAGGTATCGAATAATATGTGATAAAATTAGTAGCAGCAAATAATATTCACGTTATTCTTTAGTTAGAAAATGACAAATGACAGCATAAGTAATGCAAAATGAGACCATCAAGATCTATTCATGCTGCCATCAGAAAGAATAACTGAAGGTGGTAAAAATCTTACGCAGAGGCAAGGGACCAGGCTGGAGAGATTGACGTGACGAGGAGCGAACATGTGAAGCTGTTGGAGGCAGGAGATGGCAGCAGCCTGGACCAGGGAGTCGGAGTGATCCTGCATGATTGCACAGCCCACGAGACATGAAGAACGGATGGTAGAAATAGTGGGACCATTGCCTGTGATAAAACATTATCATCTGACATGATTATACTGATTATGTATGAATCAAGTTCTTAATGTTATTTACCATACCTTGATCTCAAATGATCTCAAATGTTGCTATAACTCTGAAGCAACGGCACAAGGTGCTGTACGTTTAGCAAATGCATGATGTGCCATTAACACAGCAATGGGATTACAGATCCCTATTAGAGTCCCTTGTAGTGTGGGGTGACTGTTGGAAGTAAACCAACTATGTATATGTATGCTTAGTGGCCTAGTAAATAGAAAGTAGCCTGAGACTTTTCAGCTAGAAGTGTACATGTATCCAGTATTAAACAGGTGAAAAGTAAGTTGCCCCAGCACAATTCATTCTTAAATAGGATACAGGGTTAAGCTAAGTAAACAGTAGACTATATCGTGGATGATGTGTCCGATTCAGACACATCTTTCACAATATCATCTGGTGTGTATGAGGCATACTCCATTGGACCTACATGCATGGTCTGACGGGCAACATCACCAGCGAGGACCATGCTGCCAAATGCAGTATGGCCCCCACTCCCCTCCCCCAGCTGTCACTCGCTGCTGCCAGCATCGGCAAGTGTGTATGCACTTGTCGATGCCAACCCCTTCGCTGATATCGCACTGGGTACACATTGTTTAATGTGTACCCAGCATTATATCCAGCTTGTTACATGGCATATGACTGGCTTGCACAGTGTTCTGCTTCGTATGCTATTGATCTATAGATCATGGTGTCATTACCACTGACCTTGCAGCTCTGGGCCCACAGTTGTGATGATAGCGCCCAAGCACCGGCCTAGGCACTGATGGACCTCTGTATGTGAAGGAGGGACAGTCAGCAGAAGTGTAAGCACTAAAGAGAGTGTTGGTTCAACGTAGCCTCGATACATCGGACCACTTGAGTCAACTATCAGCGCAAGTGAGTGGAGAGACCAAGTCTAAAATGATCACAGAAAAAACAACATAACATTCAACTTGTATTTTTCAAGTTATACAAAATCCTTTTATTTAGGCAAAGCAACAACAAACCCTTCCATACTTTAGAAACATGCACAATGACAGCTAGGAAATACAAGGCCTTGATCATATCACTTTCTTACCTGAACCTCTGGTGACGTGCCATCCTGAGCCAGTGCCAAGAGAATGCTGACACTGGTCTTCAGATGCTGCCCTGACCCAATTCCCCCGACATAACGGTGCAAGCAGCCAAGAGCAAGTGAGTGGCCAGTCCGCGACACTACATCACGCGCTGACTTCAGCCTAAATTATATTAACATTAGAAGAAACCAGAGACTTTACACAATATAAAATATGTCCATAGTACGTATAATACTGCAAAGTTAACGGTTCAAGCCCATGAAATGCTTTTAATTAACTTAAATGCATAAAGAATCCTGCAAATTATTTTAAGGCAATATGTGAAGCGTCTGCATGGGTTTGGACCAGATGATGTACACAGATTGCAAAGAGAAAGCATTCTAGCATTCTTTCCCATGGTATCCCCCTGCACACCAACTAATCACACCAACTAATACTTGTAACAATATTTGAAAACTATATGGTGATAGAACTTCAGAAGGTATTTGTTACATATATTGGCAAATACATGATAAACTGCAGAGCCCCTTTACGGCTTCTCTGATTACCGGCAGAGATAATCTGATTATCGGGACATCTGATAATCAGAGAAGCCGTGAAAGGGCTCTTTCCACCACGGCTCTGAAGTGGATGATTCCAGGGTTGGAGCACTTTACACTGCACAAGGGTGCAGTAGCGCTGGGTGTTGTAGCAGCAGCAGCAGCAGCATTAACCTCCATCACCGTTCTCTCACATCACTTGCCCCGCCCATGGATCCCCCTTAACCCGGGTTCTTCCCAGGACCAACCATGCAAGCTAGCTGGGTGGGATTTCCGGGTCACTGGACCCAGATCAACACTTTTCCACTGAGCGCCAATAACCCGGGTTTTAGCTGCTGTGGAAAAGGGTTATTACTGATAAGAATGCGCATTTTCACACAAAAAAATCTAAAAGATATAATTGTTAGTCATACTGATCTATTAATCACTGTTTGAAAAGCATGTAATCAACACTTGAGTATGGTTTATTATGATGTAAACAAACAATCAAGCAAACAATTATCATAGGGATTATGATTATCTATACCCCGGATATTGACTGAGCAACTGGATGTAATGCTGGCGACAAACATTGCGTTCCAATCTTTCGGAACATGTATACTCACTTGTCAAAACTGAACTGTGCCATCCTAGCAATGAAGGTCACCTCTCCAACCACTTGCGCCATCCTGCCCAAAGCCTCTCCAGCAGCACATCTGAGGATGGGATTAGGGTTGTCCAGGGCACCCATAACCAGTGTCAATGCAGACTTTCGTACTTCCTCTGGACCCAGCGAGCTTTTGTTTTCTGCCAGGCCCTAGGAACATGTGCAAAGTTTCAGCTACATATTTTTTTTCAAGAACATTTTCCATGCCTAAAAAGCCATTCACAAAAGCATACCCTCTCTAAACCCACTGTAGTACATAAACATAATACATACAAAACAAGTTAAGTAATAAAAGTACTTTCATAACCCTACAACCGAAAAATAAACAAAAAATAAAATATAGAGGGACAACAGCTATATTATTATCAGTGCATATAGGAGTTTTGCTAAATCAGTAACGACCAGCATTTTACATAACTCTTGTAAAATGACCCCCCTCCCCCTTACAATACCATAAAACGAATACTTCTTAGCTGGCTTACTCTTCTGTATATATTTTGTTCCACTGGATCTTTCATTAAATAAAGCTCATACAATTAAAAAAGTCCAAAAAAAAGAAAACCAATGTGAGTAATCTGTACCTTAAGTGCACTAAGAACCGCTGTGAAGATATTAAGCTGTACAGACTGCTGGCGGACTCCTTTAGCTTGCTTCACACACTCCGCAAAGTGATCCAACATTTGTAATCTGTAGGAGAAAACACAGCCAAATGTCTTGTTACAATTACACTCCAGCTGAAAAAATAAGAATTTACTTACCGATAATTCTATTTCTCGTAGTCCGTAGTGGATGCTGGGGACTCCGTCAGGACCATGGGGAATAGCGGCTCCGCAGGAGACAGGGCACAAAAATAAAGCTTTAGGATTAGGTGGTGTGTACTGGCTCCTCCCCCTATGACCCTCCTCCAAGCCTCAGTTAGGATACTGTGCCCGGACGAGCGTACACAATAAGGAAGGATATTGAACCCCGGGTAAGACTCATACCAGCCACACCAATCACACCGTATAACTTGTGATCTGAACCCAGTTAACAGTATGACAAACGTAGGAGCCTCTGAACAGACGGCTCACAACAAATAACAACCCGATTTTTTTGTAACAATAACTATGTACAAGTATTGCAGACAATCCGCACTTGGGATGGGCGCCCAGCATCCACTACGGACTACGAGAAATAGAATTATCGGTAAGTAAATTCTTATTTTCTCTAACGTCCTAAGTGGATGCTGGGGACTCCGTCAGGACCATGGGGATTATACCAAAGCTCCCAAACGGGCGGGAGAGTGCGGATGACTCTGCAGCACCGAATGAGAGAACTCAAGGTCCTCCTCAGCCAGGGTATCAAATTTGTAGAATTTTGCAAACGTGTTTGCCCCTGACCAAGTAGCAGCTCGGCAGAGTTGTAATGCCGAGACTCCCCGGGCAGCCGCCCAGGATGAGCCCACTTTCCTTGTGGAATGGGCCTTGACAGATTTAGGTTGTGGCAAGCCTGCCACAGAATGTGCAAGTTGAATTGTGCTACAAATCCAACGAGCAATCGTCTGCTTAGAAGCAGGAGCACCCATCTTGTTGGGTGCATACAATATAAACAGTGAGTCAGACTTTCTGACTCCCGCCGTTCTTGAAATATATATTTTCAATGCCCGGACCACGTCCAACAACTTGGAATCCTCCAACTCGTTAGTAGCCGCAGGCACCACAATAGGCTGGTTCAGGTGAAACGCTGACACCACCTTAGGCAAAAAATGAGGACGCGTCCGCAGTTCTGCCCTGTCCGTATGGAAAATCAGATATGGGCTCTTATATGATAAAGCCGCCAATTCTGATACTCTCCTGGCTGAAGCCAGGGCCAGTAGCATGGTTACTTTCCATGTAAGATACTTCAACTCCACCGATTTGAGCGGCTCAAACCAATGGGATTTGAGAAAATCCAAGGCTACATTAAGATCCCACGGTGCCACTGGGGGCACAACCGGGGGCTGTATATGTAGTACTCCTTTTACAAAAGTCTGGACTTCAGGAACTGAAGCCAATTCTTTCTGGAAGAAAATCGACAGGGCCGAAATTTGAACCTTAATGGACCCCAATTTGAGGCCCATAGACAATCCTGTTTGCAGGAAATGTAGGAATCGACCCAGTTGAAATTCCTCCGTGGGGGCCTTCCTGGCCTCACACCACGCAACATATTTTCTCCAAATGCGGTGATAATGTTGTGCAGTCACCTCCTTCCTGGCTTTTACCAGTGTAGGAATGACCTCTTCCGGAATGCCTTTTTCTCTTAGAATTCGGCGTTCAACCGCCATGCCGTCAAACGCAGCCGCGGTAAGTCTTGGAATAGACACGGTCCCTGCTGAAGCAGGTCCCGTCTTAGAGGTAGAGGCCACGGATCCTCCGTGAGCATCTCTTGAAGTTCCGGGTACCAAGTTCTTCTTGGCCAATCCGGAGCCACTAGTATCGTTCTTACTCCCTTTTGCCGTATAATTCTCAGTACTTTTGGTATGAGAGGCAGAGGAGGGAACACATACACTGACTGGAACACCCACGGTGTTACCAGAGCGTCCACAGCTATTGCCTGAGGATCTCTTGACCTGGCGCAATACCTGTCCAGTTTTTTGTTGAGGCGGGACGCCATCATATCCACCATTGGTTTTTCCCAACGGTTCACAATCATGTGGAAGACTTCTGGATGAAGTCCCCACTCTCCCGGGTGTAGATCGTGTCTGCTGAGGAAGTCTGCTTCCCAGTTGTCCACTCCCGGAATGAATACTGCTGACAGTGCTATCACATGATCTTCCGCCCAGCGAAGAATCCTTGCAGCTTCTGCCATTGCTGTCCTGCTTCTTGTGCCGCCCTGTCTGTTTACGTGGGCGACTGCCGTGATGTTGTCCGACTGGATCAACACCGGCTGACCCTGAAGCAGGGGTTTTGCCAGACTTAGAGCATTGTAAATCGCTCTTAGCTCCAGTATATTTATGTGAAGAGACATCTCCAGGCTTGACCATACTCCCTGGAAGTTTCTTCCCTGTGTGACCGCTCCCCAGCCTCTCAGACTGGCATCCGTGGTCACCAGGACCCAGTCCTGTATGCCGAATCTGCGGCCCTCTAACAGATGAGCACTCTGCAACCACCACAGAAGAGACACCCTTGTCCGTGGC
Organism: Pseudophryne corroboree; assembly: GCF_028390025.1. Lineage (NCBI taxonomy): Eukaryota > Metazoa > Chordata > Amphibia > Anura > Myobatrachidae > Pseudophryne > Pseudophryne corroboree. The sequence goes on from NC_086447.1 coordinate 714,117,912, forward strand.
GATAAGGTTATCCGCTGATGCATCTGCAGATGCGATCCGGACCATTTGTCCAGCAGATCCCACTGAAAAGTTCGTGCGTGGAATCTGCCGAATGGAATCGCTTCGTAAGAAGCCACCATCTTTCCCAGGACTCTTGTGCATTGATGCACAGACACTGTCCCTGGTTTTAGGAGGTTCCTGACAAGTTCGGATAACTCCTTGGCTTTCTCCTCCGGAAGAAACACCTTTTTCTGAACCGTGTCCAGAATCATTCCCAGGAACAGCAGACGTGTCGTCGGGGTCAACTGAGATTTTGGAAAATTCAGAATCCACCCGTGTTGTTGCAGCACTAGTTGGGTTAGTGCTACTCCGTCTTCCAGCTGTTCTCTGGACCTTGCCCTTATCAGGAGATCGTCCAAGTAAGGGATAATTAATACGCCTCTTCTTCGTAGAAGGATCATCATTTCGGCCATTACCTTGGTAAAGACCCGAGGTGCCGTGGACAATCCAAACGGCAGCGTCTGAAACTGATAATGACAGTTTTGCACCACGAACCTGAGGTACCCTTGATGTGAAGGGCAAATTGGGACATGCAGGTAAGCATCCTTTATGTCCAGGGACACCATAAAGTCCCCTTCTTCCAGATTCGCTATCACTGCTCTGAGTGACTCCATCTTGAACTTGAATTTTTGTATGTACAGGTTCAAAGATTTCAGATTTAGAATAGGTCTTACCGAGCCGTCCGGCTTCGGTACCACAAATAGCGTGGAGTAATACCCCTTTCCCTGTTGTAGGAGGGGTACCTTGACTATCACCTGCTGAGAAAACAGCTTGTGAATGGCTTCCAATACCGTCGCCCTGTCTGAGGGAGACGTTGGCAGAGCAGACTTTAGGAACCGGCGAGGGGGAGACTTCTCGAATTCCAACCTGTAACCCTGAGATACTACCTGCAGAATCCAGGGGTCCACCTGTGAGCAAGCCCACTGTGCGCTGAAATTCTTGAGTCGACCCCCCACCTCTCCTGAGTCCGCTTGTAAGGCCCCAGCGTCATGCTGAGGGCTTTGCAGAACCCTGGGAGGGCTTCTGTTCCTGGGCAGGGGCTGCTTGCTGCCCTCTCTTACCCCTTCCTCTGCCCCGAGGCAGATATGACTGTCCTTTTGTCCGCTTGTTCTTATAGGACCGAAAGGACTGCGGCTGAAAAGACGGTGTCTTTTTCTGTTGGGAGGGGGTCTGAGGTAAAAAAGTGGATTTTCCGGCAGTTGCCGTGGCCACCAGATCCGATAGACCGACGCCAAATAATTCCTCCCCTTTATACGGCAATACTTCCATATGTCGTTTGGAATCCGCATCACCTGACCACTGTCGCGTCCATAAACTCCTTCTGGCAGATATGGACATCGCATTTACTCTCGATGCCAGAGTGCAAATATCTCTCTGCGCATCTCGCATATAAAGGAAAGCATCCTTTAATTGCTCTATAGTCAATAAAATACTGTCCCTATCCAGGGTATCAATATTTTCAGTCAGGGAATCCAACCAGACGACCCCAGCACTGCACATCCAGGCTGAGGCGATGGCTGGTCGCAGTATAACACCAGTATGTGTGTATATACTTTTTAGGGTAGTTTCCAGTCTCCTATCAGCTGGATCCCTGAGGGCGGCCGTATCAGGAGACGGTAACGCCACTTGTTTTGATAAGCGTGTGAGCGCCTTATCCACCCTAGGGGGTGTTTCCCAGCGCGCCCTAACCTCTGGCAGGAAAGGGTATAATGCTAATAACTTTTTTGAAATTAGCATTTTTCTATCTGGGTTAACCCACGCTTCATCACATACATCATTTAATTCCTCTGATTCAGGAAAAACTACAGGTAGTTTTTTCACCCCCCACATAATACCCCTTTTTGTGGTACTTGCAGTATCAGAGATATGCAAAGCCTCCTTCATTGCCGTGATCATATAACGTGTGGCCCTACTTGAAAATACGTTTGTTTCATCACCGTCGACACTAGATTCAGTGTCTGTGTCTGGGTCTGTGTCGACCGACTGAGGTAAAGGGCGCTTTACAGCCCCTGACGGTGTCTGAGACGCCTGGGCAGGTACTAACTGGTTTGCCGGCCGTCTCATGTCGTCAACTGATTTTTGTAATGTGCTGACATTATCACGTAATTCCATAAACAAAGCCATCCATTCCGGTGTCGACTCCCTGGGGGGTGACATCACCATTATCGGCAATTGCTCTGCCTCCACGCCAACATCGTCCTCATACATGTCGACACACACGTACCGACACACAGCAGACACACAGGGAATGCTCTTATCGAAGACAGGACCCCACTAGCCCTTTGGGGAGACAGAGGGAGAGTTTGCCAGCACACACCCAAGCGCTATAATATATATGGGAACAACCTTATATAAGTGTTGTTCCTTATAGCAGCTTAAATATATCCAATATATCGCCAAAAAATGCCCCCCCTCTCTGTTTTACCCTGTTTCTGTAGTGCAGTGCAGGGGAGAGTCCTGGGAGCCTTCCTCACAGCGGAGCTGAGCAGGAAAATGGCGCTGTGTGCTGAGGAGAATAAGCCCCGCCCCCTATTTCGGCGGGCTTTCCTCCCGTAGTTTTAGATTACTGGCATGGGTTAAATACATACATATAGCCTTAATGGCTATATGTGATGTATTCTTTTGCCATAAGGTATTAAAATATTGCTGCCCAGGGCGCCCCCAGCAGCGCCCTGCACCCTCCGTGACCGCTTGGTGTGAAGTGTGTGACAACAATGGCGCACAGCTGCAGTGCTGTGCGCTACCTTCATGAAGACTGAAGAGCCTTCTGCCGCCTGTTTCCGGACCTTCAATCTTCAGCATCTGTAAGGGGGGTCGGCGGCGCGGCTCCGGGACGAACCCCAGGGTGAGACCTGTGTTCCGACTCCCTCTGGAGCTAATGGTGTCCAGTAGCCTAAGAATCCAATCCATCCTGCACGCAGGTGAGTTGAAATTCTCTCCCCTAAGTCCCTCGATGCAGTGAGCCTGTTGCCAGCAGGACTCACTGAAAATAAAAAACCTAAAAAACTTTTTCTAAGCAGCTCTTTAAGAGAGCCACCTAGATTGCACCCTGCTCGGACGGGCACAAAAACCTAACTGGGGCTTGGAGGAGGGTCATAGGGGGAGGAGCCAGTACACACCACCTAATCCTAAAGCTTTATTTTTGTGCCCTGTCTCCTGCGGAGCCGCTATTCCCCATGGTCCTGACGGAGTCCCCAGCATCCACTTAGGACGTTAGAGAAATGTCTTTATTTAATCTCTTTACTCACAAATCACATAAAAGCAGAATATTAAACTCTTAGGGCCATATTAGTTTAACTAATTTTTTAATTTTTTCAAAACATTTTTTATTGCAAGAAAAATTGGTGTGGTGTTAGGAGAATAGGCAGCATTTCTTCTAATCTGGTAGATAATATTCTTCCTAGAATCTTGTAGTCCTGATTCAACATTGCAATTGGTCTATAAGACTCCATCAGAGAAGTGTTTTACCTGGTTTAGGTAGTAATAGCGTTATGGCTTCGTTAAAGGACGGATAAGTAAACAGGATTTTAATTACCCACCGGTAAATCCTTTTCTTGTAGTCCGTAGAGGATGCTGGGGTCCAATTTAGTACCATGGGGTACAGACGCATCCACTAGGAGCCACTGGCACTTTAAGAGTTTAATAGTGTGGGCTGGCTCCTCCCTCTATGCCCCTCCTACCAGACTCAATATAGAAACTGTGATCGAGGAAACGGACATACTTCGAGAGAAGGAAATACACAGATAGTAGTGAGATTCACACCAGCTCACACAACAAAAGGAAAGCCAAGCTAACAAACTTGGAACGATTCAGCAACGGCTGAACCATCAACTGTAACCAAGTAACAATGCAGGAATACGAAGCACTGGGCGGGCGCCCAGCATCCTCCACGGACTACGAGAAAAGGATTTACCGGTAGGTAATTAAAATCCTGTTTTCTCTTACGTCCTAGAGGATGCTGGGGTCCAATTTAGTACCATGGGGATGTACCAAAGCTCCCAGTACTGGAGGGAGAGTGCTGAGGTTCTTGCAGAACAGATTGACCAAACTTTAGGTCCTCAGAGGCCAAAGTATCGAACTTGTAAAACTTAGCAAATGTGTTCGACCCAGACCAAATAGCCGCTCGGCAGCCGCCCGTGTAGAGTGGGCCTGAACAGATTTTGGACAAGCCAAACCTGCCATTGAATAAGCATGATGGATAGTAAGCCTGATCCAGCGATAAATGGCCTGCTTAGTAGCAGGACACCCAATCTTGTTGGGATCATTAAGGACAAAAAGTGCGTCCGACTTCCTGTGACGAGTAGTTCTCTTCACATATCTTTTCGAAGCCCACACAACATCCAACGACGCCACTGGCACCACAATAGGTTGGTTGATATGAAAAGCCGACACAACCTTTTGAAGAAATTGCTGACGCGTTCTGAGTTCAGCTCTATCTTCATGGATAATCAAGTAGGGGCTCTTGTGCGACAATGCCCCCAGTTCAGACACACGTCTTGCAGATGCCAATGCCAACAGTGTGACTGTCTTCCAAGTAAGAAACTTTACGTACACCTCCTGTAAAGGCTCGAACCAATCCGATTGATGCTTGAGACAATTCTATTTTTTTTTGTATCAGATATTTAGCAAATATCCGTATATAATATTTTTTCTTAAATCCTTTTCTGACTTTTACTATTTTTCCGTGGACTCTCATCCACGATTCAGGGCACATAGCGCCACTGAGGTGGTGCCTGTTGTGCTGTGTCTAACGTGGAAAGCAGATCCACATGTTATACTCTCTTTCCCTTTAATATCTATATCTTTTACTATTCTTATATAGGTGCACTCTCATTGGTAAACGAATCACATTCTCCTCTACTATCATACCACGCTGCCAATGCCCGATCAGGTCCGATCTTGGAAGCCAAACAGCGTTGGGCTGGGTCAGTACCGGGAGAGGAGACTTCCTGCGAATACCCGGTGTTGTAGAGTATGAATTATTTTCGCTCTATGGGGGTAATTCCAAGTTGATCGCAGCAGGAAAATTTTTAGCAGTTGGGCAAAACCATGTGCACTGCAGGGGGGACAGATATAACGTGCAGAGAGAGTTAGATTTGGGTGTGGTGAGTTCAATCTGCAATCTAAATTGCAGTGTAAAAATAAAGCAGCCAGTATTTACCCTGCACAGAAACAATATAACCCACCCACATCTAACTCTCTCTGCAAATGTTATATCTGCCCCCCCTGCAGTGCACATGGTTTTGCCCAACTGCTGAAACATTTCCTGCTGCGATCAATTTGGAATTACCCCCTATGAGAAAAGTGATGCCAACAGCAGTATCACCACTACTTCTTCCTTCTTATCTTTTTTCTGTCCACTATCAGTTCAGCATCAGGCCACGACAATATTAATGATCCTATACGTGTTCATAGGGATTAACATATAACCAAAGTGTATGGTATTGACCCAACTAAGTGGTCTCTCATAGATACACAAACCACTATTCTGACCTCTCCTTGGTCATATCAATACAGAATTTCTGTACTGGTCAGGAGAAACGGGTGTTAGACAATCAGGTGTCTACCACCCTTCTAATCACTCCCTGTGATAAACAGACCAGAACATTTTAATATTTTTTCATAATTTTTCTTTATTCACTGTTGGATCATATATGTGGGTAACTATATTGTATTTTAATTCTGAAAAATAAATAGATGTTTTAAATAATTTCTTACATATATCTTAGGAATTTTCCTTGTTCGAACAAAGAGTGCGCCCACACAAGAGCTTTTCTTTTTCGCCCCTTGCTAGTAAATTTAGGAGCCAGCCATTTTGTTGCAGAACCGTCAGGGAGAGCGCAACGTTTTTCAGCAACTGCTCCTTTGATCTCGCCTTTATCAGGAGATTGTCCAAGTACGGGATAATTGTGACCCCTTGCTTGCGCAAGAGCACCACCATTTCCGCCATTACTTTGGTGAAAATCCTCGGGGCCGTGGAAAGACCAAACGGCAACGTCTGAAACTGGTAATGACAATCCTGAACAGCGAACCTCAGGTACGCCTGATGAGGAGGATATATGGGGACATGCAGGTAAGCATCCTTTATGTCGACTGACACCATATAATCCCCCCCTTCCAGACTGGAGATCACTGCTCGGAGAGATTCCAAATTTGAATATTTTTAAAAACAGATTGAGGGATTTTAAGTTCAGAATCGGTCTGACCGAACCATCCGGCTTCGGGACCACGAACAGGCTCGAATAAAACCCTTCCCCCCGTTGTGACGGGGGTACCACGACAATGACTTGCTGCTGACACAGCTTGTGTATTGCAGCACACACTACCTCCCTTTCCGGAAGAGAAGCGGTTAAGGCCAATTTGAAAAATCGGTGTGGGGGCACGTCTTGAAACTCCAGTTTGTATCCTTGGGTCACAATTTCCAGCACCCAAGGATCTAGGCCCGAGTGAACCCAGACCTGACTGAAGAACTGAAGACGCGCCCCCACCGGTGCGGACTCCCGCATGGGAGCCCCAGCATCATGCGGTGGATTTAGCAGAAGCCGGGGAGGACTTCTGCTCCTAGGAGCTAGCCACAGCCGGCGACCTTTTTCCGTCCTTTCTTGAATTTATTAGACCGAAAGGACTGCATCTGATAGTGAGGCATTTTCTTCTGCTGTGTAGGGACAAAAGGCAGAAATGAAGACTTACCCGCGGTAGCTGTAGAAACCAGGTCCGCGAGACCTTCTCCAAACAAAACTCTACCTTTACAGGGAAGAGCCTCCATAGCCTTTTTAGAATCAGCATCACCATTCCATTGATGAGTCCACAACGCCCTCCTAGCCGAGATTGCCATGGCATTGGCCCTTGATCCCAAGAGGCCAATATCTCTCGCAGCCTCCCTTAGACTGCAGCGTCCTTGATATGACCCAGCATCAAAAGCACGCTATCCCTATCCAGGGAGTCTATGTCAGATGACAAGTTATCTGCCCATTTTTCAATCGCGCTACTCACCCATGCCGGCCTAAGCAGCGTACCCGTAGTGACATAAATAGATTTCAAAGTAGTTTCCGGTTTACGATCTGCGGGATCTTTAAGGGCTGCCGTGTCAGGGGACGGTAGCGCCACCTTCTTGGACAATCGCGCCAGAGCTTTGTCCACCGTGGGAGATGACTCCCACCTTAACCTATCATTAGAGGGAAACGGGTATGCCATAGAAATTCTCCTGGGAATCAGGCAGTTTTTGTCAAGAGCTTCCCAAGCCTTTTCAAAAACAGCGTTAAGTTCATGAGAGGGAGGAAACGTTACCTCAGGTTTCTTTCCTTTAAACATACAGACCCTCGTCTCAGGGACAGCGGGGTCCTCAGTGATATGTAACACATCCTTTATAGCCACAATCATGTACTGAATGCTCTTAGCCAGTTTGGGATTCAACTTGGCATCATTATAGTCGACAATAGAGTCCGAATCCATGTCGGTATCTGTATCTGCTATCTGGGTAAACGTACGCTTCTGTGACCCTGAAGTCTGAGTTTGTGACAAAACATCTCCCATGGATTGTCTCCATGCTTGGTTCTGAGACTCAGATTTGTCTAATCTCTTATGCAACAAAGCCACACTTGCATTTAAAACATTCCACATATGCACCCAATCAGCAGTCAGCGGTGCCGACGGAGTCACTCCCACAGTCTGTTCTGCCCCCGCACCAGCCTCCTCCTGGGAAGAGCATCCAGCCCCAACATGTCGACACACGTGTACCGACACGCACAATCACACTGAGCTAAAGGAGATAGACCCACAGTAAGGCCCTTCAGAGAGACAGAAAGGGAGTTTGCCAGCTCACACCCAGTGCCACGCCCGGTCTGAAAGAATTTACAAACCCCAGACCTAGCAGCGCTTTTATATGTAAATCAATACAACACCAAATATGCTGTGCCCCCCCTGCTTTTGCACCCTGTTACTTGATACAGAAGTGAAGGGCCAGGACCAGCGTCTCTGCAGCTTGCTGTGGAGAGAAAATGGCGCAGATTAGAGCTGGAGGACGAAGCCCCGCCCCCTACATGGCGCGCTTCTGTCCCGCGTTTATTTATACTGGCGGGGGGCTGTATACAGTGCCTATGCACTATATACTGTCATGCCAGTGCCCAAAAATGAGGTTTAATTGCTGCCCAGGGCGCTCCCCCTGCACCCATATAGTGTTGTTGGTGTGTGGGAGCAGTGGCACGCAGCGCGACCGCTGCACGGTACCTCCGAAGATCAGAAGTCTTCTGCCGCCTCTGAAGTCTTCTTGCTTCTGCTACTCACCCGGCGCGGCTCCGGGAACGAGCAGCTAGACGCTCCAAGTGATCGGACCCTCTGGAGCTTATGGTGTCCAGTAGCCTAAGAAGCAGAGTCTTTAAACTCACAGAAGTAGGTCTGCTTCTCTCCCCTTAGTCCCACGATGCAGGGAGCTTGTTGCCAGCAGTGGTCCCTGAAAATAATAAACCTAACAAAAGTCTTTTCTAGAGAAACTCTGTAGAGCTCCCCTAGTGTGTGTCCAGTCTCTCTGGGCACAGAATCTAACTGAGGTCTGGAGGAGGGGCATAGAGGGAGGAGCCAGTCACACCCATTTAAAGTCTTAAAGTGCCCCTCTCTCCTGCGGATCCCGTCTATACCCCATGGTCCTTTTGGAGTCCCAAGCATCCTCTAGGACGAATGAGAAACAGAGAGTCAGTTTTTCTTTGATGAGCTGTCCTCTGCACATCGAAGGCCTTTGAAGCAATTGAGGAGTCAGTAGCCACTGGCACCACAATAGGCTGGTTGATATGAAAAGCCGATACAACCTTAGGCAGGAACTGCGGACGAGTCCTAAGTTCCGCCCTGTCTTCATGAAAGATCAGATAAGGGCTTTTACAAGATAAAGCCCCCAATTCCGACACACGTCGAGCAGAAGCTAAGGCCAACAAAGTGACCGCCTTCCACGTGAGAAACTTGATGTCAGCCTCCAGTAGAGGCTCAAACCAAGCTGATCGTAGGAACTGCAACACCACATCTAGATCCCAGGGCGCCGTTGGCGTCACAAAAGGAGGTTGGATGTGCAGAACCCTTTCAAAAAGGTCTGAACCTCAGGAAGGACAGCCAATTGCTTTTGAAAGAAGATGGACAAGGCAGAGATTTGGACCTTCATGGAGCCAAATCTCAGGCCTATATCCACTCCTGCTTGCAGGAAAAGGAGAAAACGTCCAAGTTGAAAATCCACCGCAGGAAATTTTCTGGATTCACACCAGGAAACATTTTTTCAAAATACGGTGGTAATGTTTAGACGTTACCCCCTTCCTAGCCTGAATCAGGATAGGAATAAACTCGCTCAGGATACCTTTCCAAGCTAAGATCTGGCGTTCAACCGCCAAGCCGTCAAAAGTAGCCAAGGTAAGTCTTGACAGGCAAACGGCCCCTGCAGCAGCAGATCCTCCCGAAGAGGTAAGGGCCTTGGATCTTCCAGAAAAAGATCCAGCAGATCCGCATACCAAGCCCTTCGCGGCCAGTCCGGAGCAATGAGGATTGCCAGAACCCTTGTTCTTCTTACCAGCTGAAGAACCCTTGGGATCAGAGGAAGTGGAGGGAACACATACACTGACGGGAACACCCACGGTGCTACCAGTGCGTCCACCGCCACTGCCTGAGGGTCTCTTGACCTGGAACAGTACCTCCCCAGCTTCTTGTTGAGGCGGGAGGCCATCATGTCTATGTGAGGAACCCCCCACCAAGCGGTTACTTCCTTGGACACCTCCGGATGGAGGCCCCACTCCCCTGGATGGAGATAGTGTCTGCTGAGGAAGTCTGCTTCCCAGTTGTCTACTCCCGGAATGAAGATTGCTGACATCGCTACAGCGTGCCTTTCTGCCCAGAGAAGGATTTTTGACACCTCTGACACTGCAGCCCTGCTCTTCGTTCCGCCTTGTCGGTTTATGTAGGCCACTGTGGTCACGTTGTCCGAATATACCTGAACAGCCCGATCCTGTAGCAGATGTGCTGCTTGCAGGAGGGAGTTGTACAAGGCCCTTAGCTCCAGGATGTTTATCGGAAGAAGGGACTCTTGAAACGACCACTTTCCTTGAAAAGTTTCCCCCAGAGCGACTGCTCCCCAACCTCTTAGACTTGCATCTGTGGTTAAGAGGATCCAGTTCTGAATTCCGAACCTTCGGCGTTCCAGAAGGTGTGGAAGTTGCAGCCACCAGAGGAGTGAAATCCTGGCTTTCGGAGACAGACGTATCCTCTTGTGCATGTGTAGGTTAGAGCCCGACCACTGGTCCAAAAGGTCCAGTTGAAATGGACGAGCGTGAAACCTGCCGTACTGCAGAGCCTCGTAGGCGGCAACCATCTTCCCCAGAAGGCGGATGCATTGATGAACAGACACCCGGGTAGGCTTTAAGACCTCCCGGACCATTGTTTGAATCACCAATAGATAAAATATGCTCAATACAGTCCAGCTTATGTAATAGTCTCATATACCTTTGAGAAAGCTGCCAGTTGGTTGCAGCGAAACGCGTCAGGTGCTACCAGGGACCCCTGCCAGGAAGTGACTCTAAGGAGGACCGAACCATTCCCCGAAGTTTCGTCCAGACGTCCTGCTTTATTCTCAGACTACATATGGCAATTATCGCATAAAGGACAGCATACACCGTAATGCATGAGGAGCTCTCCACTACAGATTCCGGAGCACATTACCCTCTAACGGTAACTAGTCCATCCATTGGACCCTGCCTAAAATTCTGAGACTATTACATAAGCTGGACTGTATTGATATAGGGGAAATACATCAGGAACGGTCACTGCATATATCTCCACGAAGTCCTAATATAACACCTGGCGAATTGGGTAGTCCTTTAAGATGTTATTTTTACATTTTAATAATTGTATTATTTAACACTTGATACATGTGCATATTTTATCTATTATCTTAATATATATCTATTGTGCAATTTTAGGAATAAATTTGTTTTATTGAAAATAACATCAGTGTTGTGATCATCAAAACCCAGCGCAGTCACAAAATCCCCTTCTTTTTGCTGTGTAACATAACGGGAGTGACTCTCCCCCCCTTCTTGTGACTGCAGCTCGACGAAGCATCTCACACCTAAAGCGCCCAAGTACCTTCGGGTATATTTCTTCTTTGAATCACCAATGCCTTATCCACCGGGAGAAACACCCTCTGTACCTCTGTGTCGAGGATCATTCCCAGGAAAGACAGCCTCCGCGTCGGCTACAGATGAGACTTTGGAAGGTTCAGGATCCAACTGTGCTTCCTGAGCAGCTGTGTCGTGAGCGTGATGAATCGCAATAACCTCTCCCTGGACGACGCCTTGATCAGGAGATCGTCCAGATAAGGAATTATGTTCACCCCTTGCTTGCAGAGAAGAACCATCATCACCGCCATCACCTTGGTGAAAATCCTTGGTGCTGTGGAGAGGCCAAACGGCAGCGCCTGGAACTGATAGTGGTCGTCCAACAGCGCAAACCTGAGGTATGCCTGATGCGGTGACCAAATGGGGATGTGGAGGTAAGCATCCTTGATGTCCAGAGACACCAGGAACTCCCCCTCCGTTAGCCCTGAGATGACAGCTCTCAGAGATTCCATCTTGAATTTGAACTCCCTGAGATAAGGGTTCAAAGACTTTAAGTTCAGAATAGGCCGTACCGAACCATACGGTTTCGGTACCACGAAAAAGTTTGAATAATAACCCTTGTTCCACTGCTGAGGCGGAGCCGGAACGACGACTTCCGACACCACCAATTTTCTGATGGCCTCCAGAAGAATCGCTTTGTCCGCCAGCAGAGCTGGTAAGCCTGACTTGAAGAAACGGTGAGGCGGGGGATCTTGAAACTCCAGTCTGTACCCCCTGGACACCATATCCAGGACCCAGGGGTCCAGACCAGACGACACCCAGACGTGGCTAAACTGTCGGAGTCTCGCCCCCACCTGACCGTCCTCCAGGCCCAGCCGTACACCGTCATGCGGAGGGCTTAGTGGCATCAGAAGCGGGCTTCTGGGACTGGGAACCTGCAGGAGCAGGTTTCTTTCCTTTTGCACGACCACCTCTGAAGAAGGTGTTCGAAGGCTTGTTTTTTCTTTGCCTCGCGGGCCGAAAGGACTGACGCTGCTGGTGTAAAACGCTTGTTCATAGCCGGTGCAGCTGAGGGGAGAAAAGTAGACTTACCCGCGGTAGCCGTGGCAATCCACCCATCCAGCGCCTCCCCAAAGAGAGCCTGACCCGTGTAGGGTAGGCCCTCCACGCTCTTCCTGGATTCCGCATCCGCAGACCATTGGCGCAGCCAGAGACCCCTGCGAGCCGAGACGGACATGGAGGAGATCCCCGCAACCATGGAGCCCAGGTCCTTCATGGAATCCACTAGGAACCCTGCAGAATCCTGAATATGGAGTAAAAACTTATCATCCAGCGTAGCCGATTCTTCCTGCATAGTAATAGACCACCTGGCAATAGCTTTTGCAATCCAAGCACAGGCTATAGTAGGCCTTAATATAGCCCCAGAAGCCGTGTACATGGATTTTAACGTAGCATCCACCTTGCGATCCACCGGGTCTTTCAACGCGGTAGATCCTGGTACCGGCAGCACCACCTGTTTGGACAGCATAGATACAGAGGCATCGACCAACGGCGGGGACTCCCATTTTTTCCTATCTTCCTCTGGGAAGGGAAAAGCAACCAAAACCCTCAGGGATCTGACATTTCTTTTCCGGAGTTTCCCAGGCTTTTTCAAAGATAGCGTTTAATTCTTTGGATGATGGGAAGGTGAGGGGGGCTTCTTGTTTTCTGTAAAGAAGGCCTCCTCCACTTGTTCCGGAGCTGTGTCCGAAATGTGCAAAACATCTCTAACAGCTGCTATCATCAACTGTACCCCCTTGGCAAGTGATGCCGTTCCCCTCGACACATCCCCGTCACCGTCTGCAGTGTCAGAGTCGGTGTCTGTGTCATCCTGCAACATTGCAAGTGCACATTTCTGAGAATTAATCACAGGGGACCCCGAGGAGGCAGTATCAGACTAAACAACCATAGAGGACTGGAGGACCTGAGTGGCGTGCTCAGTCCTAGCAACTCTATGAGAAATCTGGGAAATAGTCCCCCTCAGAGAGACTAACCATTCTGGCTCTCTAGCAGGGATCTGCGCTAAAACTGTGCAATCCTGATTACATGGAATGGAGTCCTCTTGTGAGGATAAATCCTCTGCAGAATATGATACATTGTCCCTAGACATGTTACCACACACACCCCACAAACACACAGGGTATTATGAAGGGACACAGAGATTGGAGCCAACCCACACACAGCGCTATTAAAGGTATAGGGAGTCCCTAACCAGCGCTGACTGTGTCCCTTAATAGGTGACACAGTCTGTATACAGCTTCCCCCCCTTTCTACAACCCCCTTGGTACTGTACAGATAGCTGGAGATTGCTCTGGAGGGACCTGGATCCACTTGGCAGTGAGAGCAGGCAGGAAAAATGGGGCTGAACGCTGCTGGGTCCACTCTGAGGAGAAGCTCCGCCCCCTTCAATGGCGCCGGCTTCCCGCTCTGTAAAGAGATTATACTGGCCTGGAGGAACAGTGGCTGACCTGGATCCGCAGACCCCGTCAGGAGATGACCAGTGTGGGGTCTGGAGCAGGCCCAGGATGCTCCCCCCAGCGCTGCACCAAGGTACACTGAGCTGCCCAGGAGCGCGGTCAAAGCCGCGCTCCCGCCCTAGTAGCCGCCCTCTTCACACTGTCCCCCCGCTTTCAAGGGGGGATAGTGACTAACTAGCCATGTTCAGCATCTGGGGGGGGGGGGAGTGGCGGCCGGCTGCTGGGGCGAGCGTTCCCCTGTGGCAGGGCGCAATCGGACCCCCCGGAGCCAACATCCAGTATACGCTTTTGTGGGTATGTAGGTGGGTCTTTTGATGAAGTAGTGGAGGTCAAATATTGCAAACCCTCCACAGTTTTCCTCAAAAACTGCGCCTCTTTCTCATTATGTGACATCCCGCTAGAAATCTGGGATATCATTCCCCTAAAAGAATCCACCCATGCAGGTTCGGAATTCGGAAGGCTGAGAAAGCATATTGCAGTCTTGAGTACATGGAATAGACTCCTCAGGAGAAGATAAACATTCCGCAGCACAGGCCACAGAGTCCTTGGACATGTTAATGTGGTATATACAGACTTACATACACAAACTGGAAAATGTCAGATACAGTTTCCCCCAGAGTACCTTCAGAGTCACAGAGTATAAGGAGCCAGCCACACAGCACCCCTGTAGGAGTTATTATAAAAGCCTGGCGCCGACTAACTATACTTAATAGGGTAGTTAGTCCTAATATAACACTCCCCCCCCCCCCCCCCCCCATAACACCCTGGTACCGCAGAGTACTTGTGGAGTTATGTGGAGGGCAGCGCTCCCAGTCAGCGTCTCTGTTGATCTGCAGGGAGAAAATGGCGCTGGTGAGTGCTGGATCCGCTCTGAGAGGAAGCCCCGCCCCCTTGAATGGCGTGCGGCTTCCTGCACTAATTGATTATACAGGCCTGAAGTGTTTGTAATGTTAACAGCGGGATGAGCCCCTGTTAACAAGCGCGACCAGTGTAGGGTATTGTGCTGGCCCAGGGCACCCCTCAAGCGCCGACATGATGCATGTTGCTGGACCTCCGGGAGCGCAGCCCCTCAGAGCTGCGCTCCCACCCTTGTGCCGCGATTCCCGCCGGCGACCCGCTAACCGGTACGCCGGCATGTACTCACCATTCTTCTTTCTCTGGCTCTGTTGGGGGTGGCGGCCGTGCTGTGGGAGTGAGCGGTCGCCTCGTGGGCTTGTGATCAACACCGTCAGGAGCTCAGTGTCCTGTCAGCGGAGTAGAGAACCATTAACTCTTCTGGAAGTTGGTTCCCACTCGCCCCCCCACAAGTCCCACAAAGCAGGGAGGCTGTTGCCAGCAGCCTTCCTGTACCTAACTCTAAAAATAATAAAACTAGAAAAACGCCTAAGAGCTCCCCTAGCTGTGACCGGCTCCACCGTGCACATTTTCTAAACTGAGTCTGGTAGGAGGGGCATAGAGGTAGGAGCCAGCCCACACTATTAAACTCTAAAAGTGCCAGTGGCTCCTAGTGGACTCGTCTACCCCATGGTACTAAATTGAACCCCAGCATCCTCTAGGACGTAAGAGAAACCTTGTTATCGAATATCTGTTGAAATAAAGCGGTAAGTGTTGGAATTTTAACAGTTTTTAAAATGTTGTAATAATTAGCATTTAAACCATCCGGGACTGGCGCTTTGTTCGATTTAAGGGATTCAATGGCTGTGAGAATTTCCTGCTCCGTAATTGTGCTATTGAGACATCCCCTTTGTTCTATTGTTAGCTTGGGTAACCCTACACCTTCTAAGAAATTAACAGTATCCCATTGGTTTGGGTCACTGGATTTATATAAATCAGTAAAGTATGACTCTAGTAGATTTAAAATGTCAGGGTGGGAAATAAGGGTCGACCCAGAAATGCGGTCCTGTAATTTGGTAATGTAACATTTTTTCTTTTGTTGTTTAGCCATAAAGGCCAGAAGTCGTCCTGATCTTCCATCACAGCGATAGTATTGATTTTTCATATATTCAGTCCTGAGTTTTGCCTCTTACAAAAGTAAGGCTTCCAGTAAACCCTTCTCCTGAAGATATGTGGTTTTGTTTTCCTCGGTTGCAGAATTTAAATACTGTTGGTGGCAATGACTTAATCTACTGGTTAAAGAGTGCAACCGTTCCTTTCTATCTTTATTATGCTTGGCCACATACAATATGATGTGTCCTCGCATGACTGCTTTCAAAGTTTCCCAAAATAGGACTATATTTTCCCAATGTTGTATGTTGTCATCTATGTATGCCTGCCAAAGAGCTTTAAGATACTTTTGGAAATCCTCATTTTGTGTTTGGTACATTGGAAATCGCCACAACTTAGAGGTTCGTAGGGGGGTTTCTTCTCTCAATATCACACACTACAGGGGCATGGTCTGAGATTATAATGTTGTCTATGAAGGTGTGGGTAACTCGTGTGAAGAAGGATTCTTCCAATAGAATGTAGTCTAGTCTCGTAAAGGTATCATGTTCTCGCGAGTGGTAAGTATATTCCCTGCTGGAACCATTTTGAAGCCTCCACACATCAAGCAAAGAATGTTGAGAGCATAAAAAGTATATGCCTTCTCTATTATTTGGGGAGGGATTCTCTGGAGATTTAGAATGATCTAAACGAGCATCATGTAATGAGTTCATGACACCTCCAATAATGAAGTTAGGTGTTGTATGCTGCATTAACAAATTATAAATAGACTGATAGAATGTGAAGTTAGGGGAATTGGGTGCATAAAAGGCTGAGCAATGTAAATTGTTCAGCGTGTATTGTCACATTTAGCATGAGGTAACTACCTTCCGAATCAGCCACAGTTTTGGTTATTTCATAATCAAGGTTCCTATTAAATAAGATCGCCATTCCCCGTTTTTTCTTACAGTAAGAGGCTGAAATACATTCACCCAAGGGCTTTTAAAGTGGAATTTGAGTTTTTCAGCCATATCTGGGTGAGAGCGTTTTAAATGAGTAAGGACTTGTCCGCTTTTGACAACTGAATTTAGGCCAGTTACATTCCATGATAAGAACCTAAAGGAATTTGAGATGACCTGCGGAATCTTTAAATTATGTGCCTGTGGTTGTTTCTTCCTATACCACTCCTAGATGGAACAATGTGTAATATAAATTGAAAACATGAAACACCTACTCTGTCCCAACTAGCAGAGCATGTGAGAGTCATCACATAAGGTCGAGACCAATACTTGAACATGCATGGCTTGAGGAAAAAGGGGAAGCATTGAAGAGCGAGGAAAAAAGAGAAGTTCAACCAAATCAACAACAGTAACCATATTACATTTGCGTTTGTTGCGTCACCCATCACAGTAGGGTGAGTCAATCATAAACCCCACAAATAACAAATCATAAATGTGGCATCACTAACATTGGTAACTTTTAACATTATGAACCAATATCCATTTGGGGACGGATTGTTGGCTGGGGTGAGTTGAGTGACTTTGAAGTAAATTCTGGCATGGATAGGGTCATCAAACATGTGTGTTTCGCAATCGGCAGTTACCATAAGTTTGGCCGGGTACAAGAGAGCAAATTTAATGTTGTTTTCAAAAAGGTGCTTACATATAGGGGTAAATTCTCTATGCTTCTGAGTGACAGAATTTGAGAAATCTTGAAAAATCAGGACTTGAAAATCACGTACCTGGAGGGTATGGCGTTTGCGATAAGCAATTAAAACATTTCCTTTGTCCCTATAGTTCAAAAATGTAACTTTGACCGGACGTGGTCTTGCATTTCGAGTCTCTCTGTTAGAACCTATGCGGTGGGCCCTTTCAATCATGACTGCGCCTGACGAGGTGGGAACATTTAATATAGATATGAAGTCGGTGCTAAGGAGATCCATCAGATCTGTTCCTTTCACAGATTCGGGGATGCCAATGAACCTCAGATTATATGCAAGGTTCTATTTTCTAAATGTTCTAATTTAGATTCTAATTTGATGTTAAGTTGGGCTTGTGCCTCGGCAAACTGTTTGAGCTCTGAAATGGCAACCTCGTTATTACTGGTGCGTTGTTCCACCTCAACCAGACGTTTAGTGTTTGCCTCTAGGTGGGTTAGGATGGTATTAATAGAGGCCTGGACAGTATCTAGTTTTTGTTCTATTTGTGAGGTATGTGTTGGGTTCAGCAATCTGGAGGGGGGTTTCTGGAGGAGTGATGGAAGGGGAGGAAGCTCCGGCGTTCCGGTTAGTGGAGCTCAGGGTCTAGGTGTTCTTAGCGTTATTTTTATTTTTCATGGTTGACGTTTGGGATCTGTCTAAATATTTTTCCAAGCTATGAGCAACTAGTGTAGGCCAGAAATTGAGTACGCCCCTAGAGAAGGTTAAAAAAATATCACATAGTATTATGTTCAGGTTAGTGACCCATTAAAATATTAAATCACATTTGTTATGGTAAAATATATATCAGACACCTTGCAAAATTCCGTGTCACACTAGGACATATATAGTCCACTGATCCCTAGCTGATCGTATTGTTTGTAAATGAAATGACAATAACTCTGTAATTGTGGTTTGATACCACTAGATGGCAACGTCTGTCTTTAAGTATATGGCTGACAAGCAAAGAACTGTCAAACAGTTAACCAAAAAAAAAAAAAAAATTGCAGTGAACAATATATGACAGAGTACCAAAATTAAAAGGTCACTTAAATACGGTATTCCTTCAAACACTAGAATCAGTCAATAATTAAGTTTCACTTGCATGAAAAAAAAAGGGGGCTGGGGTATCTTTGATAAGGTCTGTAATATACCTTTACGTTATGAAAAATACTGAATAGCAGAAGGGTATATCTAGACAAATGAGTCCCAGCAGTACTAATGATGTCAGTCACTAACTATTTGGAAGACAATACTGTTTACACAATATATTAGTGACATAAAATTTAGATGTATGATACACTCCCGTTTCTGAGCTAGTCTGAAGAAACAGTAGACATGTGGAACATTTAATTGCGGACTGACACCACTACGTGGAAGCATTTGCCTGTAAATATATCTCTGACCAAGAAGTGTCAAACAACTGTGAGGCAAAGAAATTCAGCAAGAATCATGTTAAACACTAGAGAAATTAAACCAAAACATTAATAAGGTATAATCCTTTGTGGACAATAGTACAGTAACCAAGCAAACATTAGGTGGTTTAAGTACAGTATCTCTTCCAGCGCTTCTCTATGGAAGAGTGCTATACACGGGTGTAAAGTTCAATGTTGAGGTTTTACTGGTAATTAGAGATGGTAGGGCAGATGAAGTCCTGGGAGTTAAAGTGTAGGTAGAAAGAGGGAGAAAGGAGGAAGAACATGAGGTGGGAAGGGATGGCTTGTTAGTAAAAGGAGTAACAGATAGGGTTACAAGGGGGAGATTCCGCTCAGATGGCGTAGATCAGTCGTTTAGCAAGAAGGTCAGCGGGAAAGCTACGGTCAGGCAGCAGGCACGTATCTCAGGGGCACCAGACACTTCAAGTGATCACCCCACTGTATCCTGATGTCTCCAAGGTTCGGAAGAATTGCACCGCCGGTCAGGGAGGAGCAAATGGATTCCCTGGACCAGTGCCCTCAGCGGCGGGGATGCTGCCACCAGGTCTCAGTGATGATGCCGCTCCCGGCTTCCCCCGCTCAGCACTCAGGGGTCTATTCATGAAGCAGTGAAAAGTGTGGAGAAGTGAGCCAGTGGAGAAGTTGCCCATGGCGACCAATCAGCTGCTCTGTATCATTTTCTAGTATGCAAATTATAAATGTTACTTCAATGCTAATTGGTCGCCATGGGCAACTTCTACGCGCTCTCACTTCTCCACTCTTTTCACTGCTTCATGAATAGACCCCTTAGTCATTGGAGGAGTAACTGGCGGCAGCGTTCAGGGTTCAGTGCGCCAGACCTCTCCGCAGCAGGCACTCCGGTGGAAGAGCGCACCGCAGGGGGATGAGTCCAACACTCGGACCACATGCTCAAGGTCTCCCCCACCCAACGTCACAGTCAGCAGCCCAATCCACTTTGCATCCGATCGGCCAGGTGATGGAGTAATCAGTGTGGCACTGAGCTGCAGGAACCAACGCGTACACCGGGGGCCACAGAGGTAAGAGAAATAATGGCCAAAGGAGTAAAGGCAGGTTGCCTAAGTCAGTTTCGGCCGCAGTGTTTTCATTAATCTCCCGTCAGTCAGGCACCGAGGATGAAGCAGGAGTTAATAGATGTAGGACCCACATCAAGCGCCCAGGGTAGGCAGGAGTTATTGACGGGACGGGTCTCGGACAGTTATCTAATCCGAGAGGCCCACGTCATGCGGCCTAAACTAATAGGGCCAGACTCCGGTGGGTATGGTGATCCATCCAGCACAATATATGTAGCCTCCAGTAGCTCTCACCCTAGGCTATCATTAGAGGACGGTAAGAAGTGTTGATATGCAGTATAGCCGTGGATGATGAAAGATTGTGCAAGGCTGAGAAGGCGAGCTCAGTAAAAGGCGGCCATCGCGATGCTCCGCTCACCAGAAGTCAGTTTAACTAATTTTTTATGTGTACCAGCAATGTGTAAGCATCTCCAGGATGTATGCAGGGAGCCATAGGATCCTTCCACAATAATGTCCGCGCACACATGCATGAATGAACTAAAGCAGAAAGTAATGTGACCGCATCCACTTTTACACATCGCATGGATAGACTCCACCTGTTCATGCGTGTGTTTCTTAATACATTCCGGCAGTACATACAGATGTGTCCATTCACATCTATCCTCCCTGCACATTAAACAGCCCTTCTAGTCATGCCATGCCGTGGAGTGACTTGGAAATGTTGAGCATCTTTCCATATGACTTTTTCCATTAAAATGTGTCTTTTTTGCAAAATGATGTGAATGGTATGCCCGAGCAGCTTTTGCTGTGTAAAATGATATGCAGCATTCCTATATACAGTGCGTGACCACAGCAGTGTCTGCATACAAATCTATGCTACAGTGTAATGTAGCATGTCGTAAGCAGATACAGGCGAAAAGAATATGCATTTTCAGCAAAATAAAAAGACGCCCGGTGCTAACAGAGTTGCACAGATCAAGACCTGTCAGCTCACTCATGCCAGGTATCTCTTGCTGTGTGGCTTATTGAGGCAAGATGTATGTTACACATCTGTAATTTTATACTGCTGCAACACATCTTTTATATTGCTGCAATAAGAAATTATAATTATTGGGTCTAAACCCCAAAAATAAATAGGCCTTTTAGTGACCCCAAGAGCCTGGATAAGCAGAAAACTGCTGGATCCAGCTTCTTGATGGCACAGTAGTCCTGCCACACAAGGTGATATGCCTTAGCAGAAAATGTTTTTCTGGCACAAAGCACGGTACACACAACATCGTCGAAAAAACCCGTCTCATTAGTCACCCCCATAAAAGCCAGGCGAGAGAGATTTGGATAAAGCCAGCCTGAGAGGAAGACGTCAAAGGAAAACCACGGACATCCATCAGAGATCCGCATACCATGCACTGCATGGCTAGTCTAGAGCCACCAGGATGGCTGACCCTCCCTTTCACTTCAGCTTGTGTCAGTATAGCCACCGGAAGAAAGAGGTAAATTAAAGGAAACAACCATGGAACAGACACTGTTGCCCACCAGCTAGGCTCCCGGATACCTTGTCCTGGAACAGTACCAGGCCAACTTGTGATTGTGTCAGTAGGTCATAGGAAAGCTCCGGCGGTTCACCAACAGTTCAAACACTGCGAGGTGGAGGGACCACACCCCTGCTTGAATGTTTTGGTGGCTAAGGTAGCCAGCCTCCTAGGTGGACTGTAGATTGCCCAGAGTTCCAGAAAGTTGACGAAAAGTAGGGACTCCTGGTCTGTCAATCGACCCTGGAACATTGAATTGAGAGCACTCACTCCCCACTGCCTCAGGCTCGCATCCTGAATCAGTAAAGGGCACTCCCTGTTTAAGTGAGAGGTCTGTAGCTACCAAAGCAGGGAGTCACGCACTTCCTGGGACGAAAGGTGTTGGGATGGATTTGGAAGTGAGACTTGTTCCATGGTGGAAAATAATGTGCCGAGTACACTCATGTATCTTTGTGGGAGATCTAATCTAATCTGCCCAGAACCCGGATGCATTTTTAGAAGAGATCTTATCTTTGTATGCAAGGATACAATCTTGGCCTGTGGGAGTAAAATTCACTGGCACCGACAATCCAACAGAGCCCCAAATTGAGCATCTGTTGAGATGGAGGTAAATCTGGACTGGCTGTGTGACATAACATAGTAACATTGTTGGTGAGGTTGAAAAAAAAAGACCAGTAGTCCATTGAGTTCAACCTGAATTATATTATATTCCCTATTCTACTCTGGTTAAAGGCAATATCCTCGGATATCTTTTTCCATTAGAAATGTATGTAACCCATTTTTAAAAGCATTGACTGAGTCCGCCATTACAACCTTCTCTGGCAGTGAAATCCATATTCGTATTGCCCTTACAGTGAAGAATCCCTTCCTGCGCAGCACTGACTGAGTACAATATCTCTTCTCCTCAAGCTTTAGTGGGTATTTGCGCATTTTGTGTAGAAGTCTCTTAATAAATAAAACACCTGATAGCTCTGCATATTGCATATTGTAAATATATATATATATATATATATATATATATATATATATATATATATATATATATATATAGTCTAGGGGAAGAAGTCCTGGCTTTTGGTGCAAAGAATGGGAGGAAGGCCGATTTGGAGGCAACCACAGGTGCAGTGATTTTGTCTACTTCAGGTCTAAAAAGTACCTTGCCATTAAATGGAAAGGATACCAGGGACGTCTTGGATTCAGTGTCCACCTAACAAGAACAAATACAGAGAGCTCACCTGGCAGCCACAGGGGAGGCCAAAACTTTGGCAGATAGAATGCATCAATCAATGGCGGACTACCTTAAATAAGATGCCGCTTCCCTGATATTGTCAATCACTGACAAGAATTCCAAGCGGTGCAATGCCTGTCCTAATACCTTCATCTATGGAATCCACCCACAGTTCTAAGGCAGCTGGGAGACGGACGTAGATGGCAGAGTCGTATGGAATGCAACCTTGTCAATAAAAGCCCAGTGGCTGGGGACATATCCTATGCGCCCAAGCCAATTAAGTGTTAAAAAAATAGGATTTTAATTACCTGCCGGTAAATCCTTTTCTCGTGTTCCGTAGGGGATGCTGGGGTCCATTTTAGTACCATGGGGTATAGACGGTTCCGCAGGAGCCTTCGGCACTTTAAGACTTTTCAACAGTGTGAACTGGCACCTCCCTCTATGCCCCTCCTCCAGACCTCAGTATAGGAACTGTGCCCGAGGAGACAGACATTCTCGAGAGAGGAATTACTATTAAACTTGTGGCGAGATTCACACCAGCTCACACCATTCATAAATAACATGTCGGCTAACATGGCCTTTAACATAAGTCATGACAACCAGCATGTATAACACAACAGCAACAGCTGTTAACATCTGAACACATGAAAAAATGTGCAAAAAGATAAACGTAATCAGCAGAAAAAATGAGCACTGGGCGGGCACCCAGCATCCTCTACGGACTACGAGAAAAGGAATTACCGGCAGGTAATTAAAATCCTATTTTCTCTTACGTCCTAGAGGATGCTGGGGTCCATTTTAGTACCATGGGGATATACCAAAGCTCCCAGTACGGGCGGGAAAGTGCTAATGTTCCTGCAGAACTGACTGACCAAATCTCAGGTCGTCAGCAGCCAAGGTGTCAAACTTATAAAACTTAGCAAACGTGTTTGCACCTGACCAAGTAACAGCTCGGCAGATTTGTAAAGCCGAGACACCCAGGGCAGTCGCCCAGGACGAACCCACTTTCCTTGTACAGTTGGCTTTTACCGAAGTCGGTAACGGCAATCCTGCCTTAGAATGAGCGTGCTGAATGGTACCCCTGATCCAGCGCGCAATAGTCTGCTTAGAAGCAGGACCCCCAATCTTGTTGGGGTCATAAAGGACAAACAAAGATTCTGTTTTCCTTATTCTAGCCGTTCTTGCGACATAAATCCTCAATGCCCTGACGACATCCAAGGATTTTGAGACGGCTGAGGTGTCAGAAGCCACTGGCACCACCACTGGTTGGTTAATATGAAAAGAAGACATAACCTTCGGAAGAAAATGCTGATGTGTTCTCAGTTCAGCCCTATCTTCATGAAATATTAAAAGAAGGACTCTTGTGTGAGAGAGTTCCTAACTCAGACACCCGTCTGCCTGAGGCCAAGGCCAACAGCATGACCACTTTCCAAGTGAGAAACTTCAACTCTACGTCTTGTAGAGTCTCAAACCAGTCCGATTTAAGGAACTGCAACACCACATTAAGATCCCATGGCGCCGCAGGAGGCACAAAGGGAGGTTGGATGCGCAGAACCCCCTTTACGAACGTCTGGACCTCAGGAAGAGAAGCCAATTGTTTTTGAAAGAAAACGGACAAGGCCGAAATCTGAACCTTGATAGATCGTAATCTCAATCCAGCATCCACACCCGCATGTAGAAATACGAGAAAACGTCCTAATTGAAACTCCACCGCAGGAGACTTCTTGGATTCACCCCAAGATACATATTTTCTCCAAATACGATGGTAATGTTTGGACGTTACCCCTTTCCTGGCCAGAATAAGTGTGGGAATGACTTAATTGGGTATACCCTTACGGACTAGGATCTGGCACTCAACAGCTATGCAGTCAAACGCAGCCGCGGTAAGTCCTGATAAACTAACGGCCCCTGCTGAAGCAGGTCCTCGCGAAGAGGAAGAGGCCGAGGATCTTCCAGTAATAACTCCTGAAGATCTGGATACCAGGCCCTCCTTGGCCAGTCTGGAGCAATGAGAATTGCTCGAACTCTTGTTCTTCTGATGATCTTGAGAACCTTTGGAACAAGTGGAAGTGGAGGGAACAGATACACCGACTGAAACACCCACTGGGTCACCAGTGCATCCACTGCTATTGCTTGTGGGTCTCTCGACCTGGAACAGTATGTCGGAAGCTTCTTGTTGAGACAAGATTCCATCATGTCCACTTGAGGGGTATCCGTTCACATGGTCGACCATGTTATGGTCGACAGTCATTAGGTCGACCACTATTGGTCGACATTGACATGGTCGACATGGACACATGGTCGACACATGAAAATGGTCGGCACATGGAAAGGTCGACATGAGTTTTTAAACTTTTTTTTCTTTTTGGGGAACTTTTCCATACTTTACGATCCACGTGGACTACGATTGGAACGGTAATCTGTGCCGAGCGAAGCAGTAGCGGAGCGAAGGCACCATGCCCGAAGCATGGCGAGCGAAGCGAGCCATGCGAGGGGACGCGGTGCACTAATTGGGGTTCCCAGTCACTTTACGCAAAAAACAACACCCAAAAAAGTTAAAAAACTCATGTCGACCTTTTCATGTGTCGACCATGTGTCTATGTCGACCATGTCAATGTCAACCAATAGTGGTCGACCTAATGACTGTCGACCATAACATGGTCAACCATTCATACCGGAACCCACTTTAGGAACGCCCCAACGACATGTTACCTCTGCAAAGACTTCTGGGTGGAGGCCCCATTCTTCTAGATGGAGATCATGTCAGCTGAGGAAGTCTGCTTCCCAGTTGTCCACTCCCAGAATAAAAATTGCCGACAGAGCTTTTGCATGTCTTTCTGCCCAGAGGAGTATCTTTGTCACCTCTGCCATTGCCGCCCTGCTTTTTTGTTCCGCCTTGACGGTTTATGTAAGCTACTGCCGTTACATTGTCTGACTGGATCTGTATGGGACGACCTTGAAGAAGGTGTGCCGCTTGATGAAGGCTGTTGTACACACAGCTCTCTGTCAGCGTCCGGAGTCTAACCGATACGCTGGTGACGCGGGGCTGGCTTCTCTTGCGGTGTGCGGGCAGCGGCGGAGGTGGGCTGCTGCGCCGGGTCCGTGGGCAGCAGTGGCGGCGGCGAGGGGGTCCGCTCGTGGCGACGGGACGCCGCTACAGCGGGTCGCTCTTGCTGAGCCGTTGCTAGGAGACCAGAGGCAGTGAGCAATGTGGCTTTGCAGAATGGTCTGCATTACTGGGCGCCGCCATGTTGGAGACCAAGTTTTAAGCATAGTTCCTGTTTCCTGTTTCTTCCAGCCAATCCAGGGGAAGCTCTCCCTATAAAAGGGGGCTGGTTTAGGACAGGGACGCCAGTGCTTCAAGTTACAACCCTGTTGTAGGTGCTTTAGCCAGTGCTCCCAGGAACCTTGTCGTATTCTGGTTACTCCTGCTCCTGTTTGGTCGGTTCCCTATTGCTGCTGCAGTCCTGCCGTTCCTAACCTGCTACTGCCTGTGGAAGCGCTCCTGGAAAACCCGGTCCAGTAAGACTCTTTTGGGCACAGTCTTCTGCCTAGTCTTTCTAGCCACACTCCACAGATCCACTTCACCAGCCACGTCTTTGTACCACCAACCACAACCTGCAGATTGTTATCTTCAGCCTCATCCTCCAAACCACAGTCCACAGTCCTGGTCTCCAGCCATCTCTTCAACTACCATCCACAGTTCCACAGTTCATCATCTACAGTCTCGTCTTTCATATCACAGTCCACAGTTGTTTACCTCCAGCCACGTCTTTTAACCACCATCCACAGTTCCGCAGTTCATTATTCACAACCTCGTCTTTCAAGCCACAACCTGCAGTTCCTTATCCGCAACTACGTTCTTGAACCATCGTGCTCCAGCCACAGTTCTCTACCTCAGCCCTGTACCTAATAAATACTATTTATTGACTTTCAACCCCGCCTACGTACTTCATTGCTTCGTGTCCCATGCGAAGGAACTATATCCAACCCCCTCATCTTGTTCACCCACAGCCATCTACCTCCTCGGGCAAGTCTCAGCTGCCGGATCCTCAAACTTTGCTAGACATGACACTCAACTCCAGAATGTTTATGTGATGGCAAGTTTCTTGACTTGACCATCTTCCTTGGAAACTTTCTCTTGGCGTGACTGCTCCCCATCCTCGGAGAATTGCATCCGTGGTCACCAGGATCTAGGCCTGAATCCAGAGAACCTGCGTCCCTCCAGGAGGTGAAAAATTTGTAGCCACCACAGGAGCAAAATTCTGGCTTTCGCTAACAAGATTATCCTTTGATGCATGTGGAGATGCAACCCTGACCACTTGTCCAGTAGGTCCCACTGGAAGACCCTAGCATGGAAACGGCCATATTGTAGCGCCTCGTAAGCCGCTACCATTTTCCCCAACAGGCGAATGAACTGATGAATTGATACTGTTCTTGGTCTCAAAAGTTGTTTGACCATGCTCTGGAACTCCTGAGCCTTTTCCACAGCTAGAAATATTCTCTGTACCTCGGTGTCCAGTATCAATCCCAAAAATTATAATCTCATTGTCGGTTGCAACTGGGATTTTGGAAAGTTGATGCTCCAACCGTGCTGTTGAAGCACCTTCAGAGATAATGCTATGTTCTGGAGTAACTGGTCCCTAGATCTCGCTTTTATGAGGAGATCGTCCAAGTATCGAATTATGTTGACTCCTTGTTTGCGAAGGAGAACCATCATCTCCGCCATCACCTTGGTGAATATTCTCGGAGCCGTGGAGAGCCCGAATGGTAATGTCTGGAATTGGTAGTGGCAATCCTGAACCGCAAACCTCAGGTATGCTTGATGTGGTGGGTAAATGGGGACATGCAAGTAAGCATCCTTGATGTCCACTGACACCAGAAATTCCTTTTTTTCCAAGCTGGAAATCACTGCTCTCAAGGATTCCATTTTGAATTTTAATCTATTCAAATAAAGATTCAGAGATTTTAGGTTTAAAATCGGTCTGACAGAGCCATCCGGCTTCGGTACCACAAACAGGCTTGAATAAAAGCCTTGGTTCCTTTGTTCGTCAGGAACCAAGGCAATTACTTTGTCTTGACACAATTTGTGTATTGCGTTCAGGACATTTGTGCTGTCTTGAGCAGAAACTGGCAAGGCTGATCTGAAAAATCGGCATGGGGGAAGGTCTTAAAATTCCAACTTGTAACCTTGGATATTATCTGTAAAATCCAAGGATGCAAGTCTGAGCGAAGCCAGACCTGGTTGAAAAATAGAACACGTGCCCCCACCCAATCGCTCTCCCGCAGAGGAGCTCCAGCGTCATGCTGTGGCTTTTGCAGAAGTAGTTGCTGACTTCTGCTCCTGGGAGCCTGAGTGTGTTGTAGGTTTTCTACCTCTCCCCTTTCCTGTGAAAAAAGGGGTAGTTTAACCTTTTTGTACTTGTGGGGCCGAAAGGACTGCATAGTATAAGAATGATATACTTTTTTAGCCGGTGCAGCTGCTGACGGCAGAAATGCTGACTTGCCAGATGTAGTTGATATCATGGCATCTAGTTTCCAAAGAGGGCCTCACCATTGTAGGGGAGCGCCCAATATTTCTTTTGGATTCAGCGTCAGCATTCCCTTGGCGGATCCAGAGCACCCTGCGGCTGAAATCGACATAGTAGGGGCCCTTGAGCCCAGTAAGCTTATGTCCTTCATAGCCTCAACCAAGTAACCTGCAGAATCTTTGATATGATCTAGAATTTGCAGCATATCATCTTTATCGACCATGTCAATATTAACAATTAAATTGTCTGCCCACTTTTCCACTGCGTTACCTACCTACCCTACTCTAATTTGCGGTCAGGAGGTTCTTTTAATGAAGCTGACCCTGGGCAGGTAAAATGATAAAGACTGAGGTGTCTATCATTGGGGGTGACTCCCACTTACGCCTATCCTCTTCAGGGAAAGGGTACGCTATCCTTAGACGGAGGAATAGTCACCAACTGTTCTTTTATTTAATTTAAAATAATCTTTTTCCTCAGGTGGAGGGGTTGTGTCAGGAAATTCCAACACCTCTTTTATAGTGACTATCATACATTGAATGCTCTTAGCCAGTTTGGGAACTACCCCCCTCAAATCTCCAGTGTCGACTTCTGTGTCATTGTCCCTTTGCATAATTTGGGTCAGAGACCTTTTCTGGGAACAGGAAGGGGTCCCGAGTGGGTGACGTGGAGGAATCAGCAAACAGAGCATCCTCCACAGACTGTCTTGCTTTGTCTGTTGTTCAGACTCAGAGAATTTACATATTACTCTGCAGCTTTTCACCGACACAGGCTCAGAACACTCTTGTGCCTCCAAAATGGCTTCCTCTGGGGAACTACTTTCTCTAGACATGATACACGTGTGTAGTCACACCACTCACACACACGGGCGCTAATGGGGACAGACCTACACTAATGTCTGTCAGAGGGACCCAGAGGGAATTGCCAGTCCACACCACGCGCCCTATATGTAGTACATACAATGAATATACATATATCAAAACAGCACTTTATATCCAGAGTGAAGCCCGCAGACTTCAATAAATGATGTGCTCCCCTCCCCTTCTATAACATCCTGGTACTTGTATCAGCAATGTGTGAGGAGAAGCAGCCTGTAGGATCAGCGCTCCGGCGTCTCTGTGAGGAGAAAATGGCGCCAAATGAGTGTTACAAGCAATTCTGAGGTGAAGCCCGCCTCCTGTAATGGCGCGGTTCAGCCACAGTAATACTTATACTGGCGGGGGTAGTGTAGATCAGCGGCTCACATGTATGTACACTTTGCCAGTGAGAGTAAGGATTTATCATGTCCCTCAGAGTGATTTATCATGTCCCTCAGAGTGCGCGCGCCCCCGCCCGCCCCCCCCCCCCCCCCACCACCACCACCACGCGCCCTGCACCCTGTGCTGAGAGACATGTTGCTGTGCAGCGTCCTGCGCTGCGCTGGTACCTTTATGCCGCCATGATGACCGGAGGGCCCCTCTCTGCAGGACTCCGGTTAATACTCGCCAGCCTTCTGGCTCTGTTAGGGGGTGGCGGCAGTGCTGTGGGAGTGAGCAGCAGCCAGGCAAGGGCTGTGTTCAGTACCCTTCAGGAGCTAATGGTGTCCTGTCAGCGGAAGCAGTGCCATTAAACTAACTGAGAAGTTGGTTCCTATTTCCCCCCCTAAGTCCCACGAAGCAGGGAAACTGTTGCCAGCAGCTTCCCTGTAAAATAAAAAACCTAACAAAGTCTTTTTTAGCCAAACTCAGTAGAGCTTCACTGATGTGCAGCCAGTCTCCCGGGCACATTTTCTGAACTGAGGTCTGGAGGAGGGGCATAGAGGTAGGAGCCAGTTCACACTGTTGAAAAGTCTTAAAGTGCCGAAGGCTCCTGCGGAACAGTCTATACCCCATGGTACTAAAATGGACCCCAGCATCCTCTAGGACGTAAGAGAAATACATGTTTAAACCAATTTCGTAGAGTAGCATGTAAAGTTATGTGAACCTCTAACACTCAAACTCCTCTATACCTAAGGTTCCAATATCCCCAAAAGAATCAAAGAGAAAAATATTTCAGCTATTCTTTTTTCAACATTTCAATCTGTGAAATATTTCACACATACACACTCACACATTAAACTGAATAGTTATTTGCAAACTTAAATGTGGACTTAAATTTACAAGCAGATTTACAAAAGAAAAAAACAGGTTTAAGCAACAGCTTTCCATCTTAAATGTACACTCACCTGTGCTTGAATGACACATGAGGAAACACCACACCAAAGAGAGCCACAGATGCATCAATGACAGAAACCCCAAGAGGAAGCGGACCTGGGACGGCCTCACCAGCTGGGATGCGCAGGTAAATGGATGATGGGTCATGTTCTAGAGCTCCACTCCCAGAAGCGCTGTTAGGTTGAAGCTGCACAAGATATTTTCAAGTAGAAACCATATTTAAAAACTTCACGAATAACATAAAAAAACTTCATGAATAACATAATATTTTCAGGCACAGTAAACTTTCTGAAATACCAAACAAAAAAAAACCCAGTTCATAAATAGAACTATTTAGAATAACCAGTGTTGCTGATCATCTGTTACATTGCTGGGACCTCTGAGAAACTTAACAGAAGCTTCAAAGATAATTTGCAAATACTAATTAAAATTAGCTAATTGTTAATTAAAATAATACGTTGTTTGATACATTGCCAAACGAAAGAGAATGGCTAATTACTTGCCTGGTCTTCAATGGATTTGTGGTCTGTCTCTTGCAGCCAGGATCCCAGCAGAACACTATCATCACAGTGACACAAGGAGCGCAGCAAAGACGTAGTAGTGTTGGAAGAGTTGTCGGTTAAGGTGAATTCTGCCACCAGCTCACGTAGAAGCACATTAAAGTTTCCTAGACAGTGATGTCAAAAAGGAAATTACAGGAATTGAAGTTTATACTGCTAGAGATGCACAGTAGATAAACCATATACAGATGTATCATTTATATCTTTGCTGCAGTCACACTAAACAGCCCTTGAAGTCGTGCCATGCCGTGGCGGGACTCGGTAGCGCAGTCTTATTTTGCATTTTTTTCCCGCGAAAATGTATCTATCTGCATACGAAACGCCACGTTACAGTGTTTTCCATGAAAACACTGAAGCATAGCATTTTGTATGCAAATACAGTCACACACAGAATATAGGTATGCTGCATCTCATTTTAATCAGCAGAAGCTGCTTGTGTGTCCAATTACATTACTTTGCATCTAAGACGCATGTTCTACAGATAAAACACTACCGAATCACACAGCACTCACACGTTATGTGTAACGCGACTTCTAGCGCACGGAGCAAAGATGTAAGAGGACACATCTGTCAGATTATTAGATATTCAAAACAAACATTATTAAGTTAAAGATCATCTAAAACAGTGTATTTACCTCGGGATATACATAAAAGTGCTCTCTGGATAAAGTTACATTTAAAGCACAAAGCAAAACAAAGCTGTGTTATATTAATAAACATGGAAAGGCATGAATCAAAGCCACACAAAACAGCTATGGATGATGAAAAAAAAAAAGAAACGTATACAGTTAGCCTGAATGCATATTATATATATATATATATATATATATATATATATATATATATATATATATATATATATATATATATATACATACATACACACACATACACACACATACACACACACACATATACACACACACTTATACATAAATTTAATAAAAGGGATCTACAAACTGGACATAACACTTGTTATGATCTTACCTTCATATGTCTTCGGAGGCAATAGGGCCAGTATATCATATAGTCTGAGACGGACCATAGCGGCACTCGCTTTTAGGTGTGCTCCATGAGCTTTAATCACAGAAATTATACTGCAAACGAAGAGGGGAGAACAAATCTGTCATAGACACCAACACAGAGATCATTTCACAGATTACCAATGTGGTCCAAGATTTTCCATGAATAGGGTGGCATTTCTGGTAAATGTATGCGTTCACAGGTCAAACACTACTACAAAAATGCCAGAAAACACTGCACAAAGAATGTCAGACAACTGGGTTGGGGAGACAACTATTTTGGAAGCCATAACTGACGAGAGATGTCAATTAGGCCTAGATCTTTAATTACAGGAAAAAAGTAAGCATAAAATATGCCCACTCCACGAGCATTTCAGAAGATCATAATTTTTCTTTATAAAATTAGAATTTACCATGAACTTTCAACTTAAGTAGAAAAATTATACATTGTAAATGAGATTGCAGTAAATACGATTTTACCACAATTTTTTTTCCAGGTAATTAAATTACCCCATTTTTCTTTGTGGCTGTTTAGTGCGTGAAAACACAGGGATCCAAGACCAATGTGTTTATCGCGATAGCAGGCGCAAAAAAAATAGGATTTTAATTACCTACCGGTAAATCCTTTTTTTCGTAGTCCGTAGACGATGCTGGGGTCCACATTAGTACCATGGGGTATAGACGGGTCCCTTGGAGCCATGGGCACTTTAAGAGTTTAATAGTGTTGGCTGGATCCTCCCTCTATGCTCCTCCTACCAGACTTAGTCTACAAACTGTGCCCGAGGAGACGGACATACTTCAAGAGAAGGAAATACACAGATAGTGGTGAGATTCACACCAGCTCACACATAACCAGCTTGAAACAAGTCAGCAACGGCTGAACAAAAGTACTTAACCAAGTAACAATGCAGTACAGGTTGAGTATCCCATATCCAAATATTCCGAAATACGGAATATTCCAAAATATGGACTTTTTTGAGTGAGATAGTGAAATCTTTGTTTTCTGTGGCTCAATGTACACAAACTTTATTAATGCACAAAGTTATTAAAAATATTGTATTAAATGACCTTCAGGCTGTGTGTATAAGGTGTATATGAAACATAAATGAATTGTGTGAATGTATACACACTTTGTTTAATGCACAAAGTTATTAAAAATATTGGCTATAATGACCTTCAGGCTGTGTGTTTAAGGTGTATATGAAACATAAATGCATTCTGTGCTTAGACTTGGGTCCCATCGCCATGATATCTCATTATGGTATGCAATTATTCCAAAATACGGAAAAATCCGATATCCAAAATACCTCTGGTCCCAAGCGTTTTGGATAAGGGATACTCAACCTGTACTTAACCAAGTAACAATGCAGTACTTAACCAAGTAACAATGCAGTACTCAACGAAGTAACAAATGCAGGAAAACGAAGCGCTGGGCGGGCGCCCAGAATCCTCTACGGACTACGAGAAAAGGATTTACCGGTAGGTAATAAAAATTCTATTTTCTCTTACGTTCTAGAGGATGCTGGGGTCCACATTAGTACCATGGGGATGTACCAAAGCTCCCAGTACGGGAGGGAGTACGGAAGCTCCTGCAGAACTGATTGACCAAACTTTAGGTCCTCAGAGGCCAAAGTATCAAACTTGTAGAATTTAGCAAACGTGTTCGACCCTGACCAAGTAGCTGCTCAGCAAAGCTGTAAAGCCGAGACACCCCGGGCAGCCGCCCAGGAAGAACACACTTTACGAGTAGAGTGGGCCTTAACAGATTTTGGACACTGCAAGCCTGCCGTAGAATAAGCATGCTGGATAGTAAACCTGATCCAGCGAGAAATAGTCTGCTTAGAAGCAGGACACCCAACCTTGTTGGGATCATAAAAGGACAAACAGAGCGTCCGATTTTCTGTGACGAGAAGTTTTCTTCACATAAATCTAAGACCTTACAACATCCAAGGATTTTGAAGAAATTGAGGAGTCAGTAGCCACTGGAACCACAATAGGTTGGTCGATACGAAAAGCCAACACCACCTTCGGAAGAAATTGCTGACGCGTCATGAGCTCAGCTCTATCTTCACGGAAAATCAAGTAGGGGCTTTTGTAGGACAATGCCCCCAATTCCTACACACGTCTAGCAGATGCCAATGCCAATAGTGTGACAGCCTTCCAAGTAATAAATTTGACATCAACCTCCTGTAAAGGTTCGAACCAATCCGACTTCAGGAACTGCAGCACCACATTAAGATCCCAAGGTGCCGTAGGAGGCAGAAAGGGAGGCTGGATGTGCAGAACACCTTTCAAGAAAGTCTGAACCTCAGGGAGGACAGCCAATTGTTTCTGGAAGAAAATGGACAAGGCCGAAATCTGGACTTTTATGGAGCTCAGACGCAGGCCCACAGCCACACCTGCTTGCAGAAAGAGGAGAAACCGCCCTAGTTGAAACTACACCGTAGGAAACTTCTTGGATTCACACCAAGACACGTACATTTTCCAAATTTGATGGTAATATTTAGACATTACTCCTTTCCTAGCCTGTATAAGAGTAGGAATAACCTTGTTTGGAATGCCCTTCCGAGCCAAGATCTGGTGTTCAACCTCCATGCTGTCAAACGTATCCGCGGTAAGTCTTGATAAGCGAACGGCCCCTGTTGCAGAAGGTCCTCGCGAAGAGGCCTCGGATCTTCCAGCAGTAAGTCCAGAAGATCCGCGTACCAAGCCCTTCTTGGCCAGTCCGGAGCAATGAGGATCGCCTGAACTCTTGTTCCTTTTATAAGTTTGAGAATCCTTGGGATGAGTGGAAGTGGAGGGAACACATACACTGACTGGAACACCCATGGAGTTACCAGGGCGTCCACCGCCACTGCCTGTGGGTCTCTCAACCTAGAACAGTACCTCCGAAGCTTATTGTTGAGGCGGGAGGTCATCATGTCTATTTGAGGTACGCCCCAAAGACCTGCCTCCTCGAACACCTCTGGGTGGAGGCCACACTCTCCTGGATGGAGATAGTGTCTGCTGAGAAAGTGCACTTCCCAGTTGTCCACTCCCGGAATGAAGATTGCTGACAGCACCACCGCGTGCTTTTCCGCCCAGAGAATGATTCTTGTTACCTCTGACATTGCAGCTCCGCTCTTCGTTCCGCCTTGTCGGTTTATGTAGGCCACTGTCGTTACATTGTCCGACTGAACCTGAATGGCCTGATCTTTCAGAAGATGCACTGCCTGTAGAAGACCATTGTACATGGCCCTTAGTTCCAGAATGTTTATTGGAAGGATGGATTCCAGACTTGACCACCTTCCTTGGAAGTTTTCCCCTTCGGTGACTGCACCCCAACCTCTGAGACTTGCATCCGTGGTTAGGAGGATCCAATTCTGAATCCCGACCCTGCAGCCCTCTAGTAGGTGAGAAGTTTGCAGCCACCAGAGTAGCGAGATTCTGGCTTTCGGTGAAAGACGTATCCTCTGGTGAATGTGAAGATGAGATCCCGACCATATGTCCAGGAGCTCCAGTTGGAAAGACAGTGCATGAAATCTTCCGTACTGTAGAGCCTCATAGGAGGCAACCATCTTCCCCAGAAGGCGAATGCGCTTATGAACCGATACCCGGGCTGGCTTCAGGACATCCCGGACCATCTTTTGTATCACCAACGATTTCTCCACCGGCAGAAACACCCTCTGTACTTCCGTGTCGAGGATCATCCCCAGGAAGTACAGTCTCCTTGTCGGCTCCAAATGCAACTTTGGAAAATTCAGGATCCATCCATGAGCCCGGAGTAGTTGAGTTGAGAGAGCAATGCTCTGTAACAGCTTCTCCCTGGAAGACGCTTTTATCAGCAGATCGTCCAGATAAGGAATTATGTTCACACCCTACTTGCAGAGGAGCAGCATCATCTCCGCCATGACCTTGGTAAACACCTTCGGTGCCGTGGAGAGGCCAAATGGCAGTGCCTTGAACTGATAGCGACAGTCCAGCAGCGTAAATCTTAGATAAGCCTGGTGAGGCGGCCAGATCGGAATGTGAAGGTACGCATCCTTGATATCTAGGGATACCAGAAATTCCTCCTCCTCCAGACATGAGATCACTGCTCTCAGAGACGCCATCTTGAATTTGAATTCCCTCAAATAAGGGTTCAATGACTTTAGGTTCAATATTGGCCTGACCGAACCATCCGGTTTCGATACCACAAACAGGTTTGAGTAATAACCTTTCTTTGTTAGGTGAGGTGGAACTGGAACAATGACATTTGACCTTAGCAATTTTTGAATGGCTTCCTGTAGGATACCACGTTCTTGGAACTCCAGTCTGTACCCCTGAGTAACAATATCTTGTACCCAGGGGATTTCCCAGGATTTTTCAAACAATGCGTTTAGTTCCTTAGACGCAGGGAAAGGGAGGGAGGATTTCTTAGTGTCAGTAAAGTAAGCCTCCTCTACTTGCTCAGGTATCTTATCAGTAATGTGTAAAATGTCCCTAATAGCCTCAATCATGAGTTGCACCCCCTTAGTAAGGGATGCATCTCCCCCCTGCATATCCCCATCACCCTCCCCTGTATCAGAGTCGGTATCCATGTCAGCTTGCATTATCTGGGCAAGAGCATGCTTTTCAGGGTATACAATTGGGGTCTTTGATGAGGTAGTGGGAGCTGAATACGACAAAACCTCTACAGACTTTCTCAAAACCTGTGTTTCAGTCTCATTTTGAGCTATCCGAGATGAAATCTAGGATATCATTCCCCTAATAGAATCCAACCATGGGGTTCGGATTCAGAAGGCTGAGACAGTATATTACAGTCCTGAGTACATGGAATAGACTCTTCAGGAGAAGATACACACTCTGCAGAACAAGATACAGAGTTCCTAGACATGTTTATGTGAGCTATACAAACACACACACACACACACACTAAAATGCAGACACAGTTTCCCCCAGAGTACCTTCAGAGAGACACAGAGTATATGGAGCCAGCCACACAGCACCCCAGTAGGCAGTTAATACACTAAACGGCCAGCGCAGACTGAATAACCTTAATAGATTAAACAGTGATTATTACACTCTCCCCCCCTGTCTATAACACCCTGGTACCACAGAGGTATGCTGGAGTTATGTGGAGGGCAGCGCTCTTCAGTGTGATCTGCAGGGAGAAAATGGCGCTGGTGAGTGCTGGATCCGCTCTGAGAAGTCCCGCCCCCTGTAATGGCACGTCTACCCGCTTTCACAGATTATACTGGCCTGAGGTGATTTAGCTGCTAATAGTGGGATTAGCCCCTGTTAGCATATGTGACCAGTGTAGGGTGTTTGCGCTGGCCCAGGGCGCCCCTCACAGTGCCGCACTTCAAGTACCACAGAGCCCTCCAGAGCACAGCCTGTTAGAGCTGCGCTCCCACCCTTTTGCCGCCATTCCCGCCGGCGACCCGCTTACTGGGTCGCCGGCATCATACTCACCACTCTATCTTCTGGCTCTGTCAGGGGGTGGCGGCCGTGCTGCGGGAGTGAGCGTTCACCTCGTGGGCTTGCGATCAGCACCCTCAGGAGCTCAGTGTCCTGTCAGCAGAGTTAAGAGAACCATTAACTTCTAGAGTTGGTCCCTACTCCCCCGCCCTAAGTCCCACGAAGCAGGGAGTCTGTTGCCAGCAGCCTTCCTGTACCTAACACTCTTAGAAAAACAATAAAACTAAAATAACTCTTAGGAGCTCCCCTAGCTGTGACCGGCTCCACCGGGCACATTTTCTAACCTGAGTCTGGTAGGAGGGGCATAGAGGGAGGAGCCAGACCACACTATTAAACTCTTAAAGTGCCCATGGCTCCCAAGGGACCCGTTTATACCCCATGGTACTAATGTGGACCCCAGCATCCTCTAGGACGTAAGAGAAACAGTAGTTAACTGGGATTTTGTTTCTCCTGCCTCCGGTAGATTAAACAATGTCCTCAATATTGGAGGTTATTGGGGGTAACTGAATTAACTACCAGGGATCAATTAGCCGTGGTAGTTGATTGAATTCCCCCATAAAAAAAACCCTTCATGTTATGGTTTAATATTCACTTTACAGTGAAATACTTTTAAATCTAGATTTTCTTACGTTTCTTATACTTGTGAAGGCCCTCTTTAGAAATAAGACTTTAGAAATAAGTGTACACACGGTGAGATCCCTGCTATGTTCGATTTTGACTATGAGATTTCCCTTGAACACCCCCCAGAGCCCAGATAGCACAGATTGTACAGATTTTGACTATCTGTGCTTGAGATTTTGTCTATGTACGATTTTGACTATGCCAATTTTGACTATACTTTGTACTAGATAGTACACTAGATAGTCAAGATTGACTTGCCTGCACAGTCTATCTAGCCTTACGATACCGACCCCATGGGAGCGCACATCAGGATCGAATCTGTATCTCAAGCTGCCTAACACCTTGAGATATGCACTAACTTTTCATAAGATTTTGACTAAATAGTCAAAATCTTACAGATTTATCTCACCGTGTGTACACACTTTAACAGAGCAACCATTGAGTACTGTAAGTTGAACATGTCTGACCTTCATCATATGCAAATTACTATTTAAAATTGATCTTATTATTTCCTTGTGCTGTGTGTGATACTTACTGTGACATCATGGTCATAGCACATTCAATGGGGGTCATCAACTTCCTGATCACGTCCTCTGTAAGCAGCTCAGGGCAATGAGCAACAAAACTGCGCATAGCTTGAATGTAGATAAAAAATATTTTCACGTTAAATCAGGATAACACTACGAATAAAAAACACCTACACAAACTAATGAATATTACATCAGTATAACAGCTGCTGGAGAACATTTACTAAGTGGCACAAGTAGGTTTCTATGAAACTCAGGTCCATTACAATATCATAGAACCTCAATTTCAATACACATGGCACAGGGGTCAGCATTACAATTGGAACATGATTTAATTCCAACTAGTGTGTGAAGTTTGTATTGTTTAAATTGCACCTGGGCATGAATGGATAGTGATAATGATTAAACAGTTTCTAAAAGCGTAATACAGTATTTTGGTGCTCTTTAATAAAATCTAATTACATAGTTCCAACAATGACCTGCTCAGAAGTTCTCATATTTATGAGAACATGTAGTTTAAGGACTCTAGAAATACAGGGTTTAAGGCTTATTTTACCTTAATGTACACCAGTGGTTCCCAAAGTTTTTCTGAGTCACCGCTCCCTAAAGCATCAGAATAAATTTTCACAAATGCCAAAAGTTTTTTATTGAGAAATTCAGAAAAAAAGTATCAAATTAAGTAAATTGTGTTTATAGGTCATCCTTCTGATCAGTTATGTGGTGAGGGACAGGTTCCACTTCTGTAAGTCCACATATTTTAAGAAGGGAAGCCACAAGCACTGGTTTTGTCTACTACATTGACCGTTAATAACTTGCATTGGTTTGGTCCTGGAAAACCAACCCAGGGTACCCCTGCAAGTGCCCCAAGGCACCACAATGTGCTACAGCACCCAGATTGAGAACCACTGATGTACACATTTCCATTCTGTGAATGCACACGAAAAAAGGTCTAAGCATATAAACGTATCAATTGTTTGTTAGTCTTTTTTCTTCTTTTTTTTTTTAACATATCTTCAATACACGGTTCTTTATATCTAGCAGTACTCCATATTGGGAAACAGTGAGCACCCAAGGTGTGGACACAGAACAAGATCGATAATTGCTAAAAAGAGGAGAAAGCAAGCAAAATGCGGTAAACGGGAGACAACTGGAAAACGTCAGAGGATTTATTTTTTTTTTGCCTGTTTGGAAGCACAAAATGGCTCCTTCTCTAAATGTTTTCATCAAGGAGCTTGGGACATTGAGACATCAAGTGCTGATCCAGTGACGGATGATTACTACCAGTGTGATGAAAGGAACTTTTGCATAGAAAACTAATGATCTTAGAATTGTTCTGTAGAAGAAAGCAATTATTCTCACTGGCCCCATCAAGTATAGAAAGGTTGCTAGTGGAACAGGCTACTGCTGCAAAATGGGAATGACTGAATTGAGCTCAGTTTCCTCGGCTGTCTCTTGTGTAGATAATATCAAACAGACTTTGTGAACTACTGCAGGACTCACCAGGGAACACCCCCACAATATCTAGAACCATCAGTTACATTTGTAGCACTGTGCAAATATGTTACGCCTTAATTGCACTTCTGTTGTAATGAAAGGTACTGAGGTGTATCTTTTCAGCTACAGCAAACTAGGGTATCTTAAAAGTGTTTCAGATTACCAGCTGCCTGGCAGGAAATGTAGCTGCTGACCAGTCATTTCTACCCATGATTCTACAGTGACCAGGACAGAAGCAACAGATGTTGCAGCCACAGATGGGGCTGATAAATCATGTATTAGCAGCAGGAAGATTCAGTGAGTGCAAAGTAGCCCTCTTTCTAGATGCATACAAAAGGCAGAACACTGGCGAGTCCGGCTTCTTAGAAACGTTTAACTTTTTCTGAATCACTGCATTTGCTGAATTACATTTCAGTGTCAAATTCCCTTTATCAGGTCTACATGATACAGGATGGCTGATAGGTCTCCGATATGTACAGTGGGAACTGGGCTGCCTCCCTCCGATGGCACCCACTGCAGCGATGGAGACATGACAGCTGAGATGGGAACCCGTCACAACAATAGTGGCACAGCAACGGGGGACAGAGTGTGAGTAGACCTGGACTGGTCAGAAGATGAAAACCACTAGTATTATAGAGCTCAATCGCTCTTATTTATGCAAAGCTTACACCAATCTTAATTTCTCAAGTGCATCATGTGTCCACTATATCGTAAATTACCTCTCGTTTCGCCACAAATATACTCATTCGCTATTTTAGCTGGTGGGAAAAAATATGAACTCTACTCTTGCCAGCCAGTCAAATATTTATATTACACAAGTACTGCAAAAAGGTTATACTGGCGTGGTTTTGGTGGCTAGTTGTTTTCGTGCTATTACCCAATATGCAGAAATTTTTTATTAAATACAATAAAATTATCAAAAAGGTACACAACTTGTTTTTGCAAAGAGCAGGATAAGTGGAAACATCAGGAGCAGGATCACTGCCGTACTGGATTATTTTCAAACTAGTTACCAGACATTGCTCCAGATCTGCACAGACTTGTCTTTGGAATATTTCTCCCTCCACCCAACATGATGTAATATATATAAAATAGGGAAGGTATTGGAAGTGCATACAGATTGTGGAGTTAAAGACAATGTCAGTCTGGTGTTGTGCTTACCCCAGCCTTTGCTGAAATGCAATTGATCGGTAATTCCTTGCAAATGGTGGGCGCCGGCTGCCCACACCACTAAGCTGCGGCACCGAGGAAGTTGAAAGGAGCAGAGTGTGATAGTGGACTGAACACTCGAGATGGTAATCAGAGACGTATGGATCCAAACCATATACCGCTCACTTGCAGTGATGTAGCGGGAGCCGCCAAAGTCGTGCCTGTAGAGGGAGCCGTTAAGGACGTGCTTGTAGATATGGTCAGTCTCTGGTGGTGGCAAGAAGCAGGATACCGAGCGGGATACTGAGAGGAATGCTTGACGCGTTTTTCAGCCTCAATCCTGGGGCTGTTTCATCAGAAGTACCGCCTCCAGATCCTTGGTCATTTTTATACTCCTAACCTCACTGATTGTTAATACAGCTGTCTAGAAACAAT
Source organism: Pseudophryne corroboree (assembly GCF_028390025.1). Taxonomy (NCBI): domain Eukaryota; kingdom Metazoa; phylum Chordata; class Amphibia; order Anura; family Myobatrachidae; genus Pseudophryne; species Pseudophryne corroboree. The sequence continues at coordinate 714,159,358 of NC_086447.1, forward strand.
TAAGCACTGGTATAATGAAAGCTCACAGGCTCCTATTCACATAGCAAGACAATATAAACGAATAACAAAACATAAATGATAAAAAGTTTTATACCCCGTCATGAAAATCATTAATCAATATTTATATAAATGAAAACTAGACAATAAAGAGGCAAAAGAAAATACATTAACTCAATAAAAAATTCTTATATTTTAAGTAAAACATATATATATACAAACATATACTTATAGATGTCTCATAGCCAAGTAATTACCATATGTTAACTTTATTAAAATGATAGTGTCGTATGATCATTATATTAAAAATATTCCTAGTAATATCGAATTCTGAAACTCAACGAGATCTCAAAAGTCAATATGACTACTCTAATAAATAATCTTTAAATAAAACAGCTGAGTGGAAGAACATTTTATTACGTTAATCTTTCAAAAAACCCTTAAATATAGATATCTATTTAGATATAGAAATTACATCACATTTACATGTAAACATAAATGTACAGATATCATAAGTATGAAAATCCGTATCTATTTCAGGCTATTAATTACATTACTGCGGATCTATCTAACCCAATGTGATGAATTTTCAGGGGTCTAAGTAGTGACTGGGACTACACCAACACTAGTCAGAACCTCCTTAATCCTCTATACCATAGGTTCTCAAACTCGGTCCTCAGGACCCCACACAGTGCATGTTTTGCAGGTAACCCAGCAGGTGCACAGGTGTATTAATTACTCACTGACACTTTTTAAAAGGTCCACAGGTGGAGCTAATTATTTCACTTGTGATTCTGTGAGGAGACCTGCAAAACATGCACTGTGCGGGGTCCTGAGGACCGAGTTTGAGAACCTGTGCTCTATACTGAATTAATAAATAAATAGAAGGGGCAATAGTGCCTGTAGATGATGAGTGAAATGGAACTATGACTATATTGAGATGCATACCCTGGGGGAAGCCCTTCTCTATTCATTAAACTGACTTCTGTAAATGTTCTTTCTAACAGTTCTTTTGGGTACCCTTGTTTCAAGGGTAACATACCTAAGGGTCAATTTATGCGAGTCCGCAGGAATTGTTCTAATGATGCGGACTATGCTGTCCAAGCAGAGGCCATGTTTACATCCTTTTTGAAACAAGGGTACCCAAAAGAACTGTTAGAAAGAACATTTACAGAAGTCAGTTTAATGAATAGAGAAGGGCTTCTTGTGTCTAAGAAAGATAAGTCCTCCAATTCTACAACACATAGGAAAACCAATGCAAAACATCCCCTGACCTTTGTGACAAAATATAATTCATCAGCTATGGAGATTAAACATATTATTAACAGAAATTATAGTCTATTGAGGCTTGATAAATATTTGAAGAATGATATACAGGAATCTCGGAAAGTTGTTTTTAGGAAAGCAAACAGTCTAAAACATAAATTAGCACCTAGTATGCTTAGATCAGATTCCACCAAAGAGTCGATCACAAGGAATTGGTTGGGGCCAAACCCAAAACCAAAAGGGTTTTTCAGGTGCAGCAAGCCCAGGTGCCACACATGTGATCATGCAGCACATCGATGTAATACCATCACATCATTTAGCAATAATGAATCATATAAGCTAGAATCTTTTCTCAACTGTCAATCTTGTTATGTTATTTATGTCATTACTTGTGGGTGCCGGGTTCAATATGTGGGCCGTACCACAAGAACACTTAATGTTCGGTTTCTAGAACACAGGAGGTTTCTCATTAAAGACAATAGAACACACAGTTTACCTTGCCATTTTGGATTGTGTCCTAAAGGGATTCTCAAGGACATTAAAGTACAAGCTATTGAACAGATCCCCCCATCAGTTAGAGGGGGAGATAGATATAAGAAATTGTGCCGTAAGGAGGCCTTTTGGATCTATAAACTTGGAACTATGGTTCCTGTGGGCCTTAACGACACCATCGAGCTCAATAATATTTAACTGTGTAAACATAGGTTAGGGGTAGACACCCCGGGCCCATCGCTCTTCTCCCTCCCTTCCCACTACCTCCAAAACACCCCCCCCCCCTCCCCCAGGGTATGCTTCTCAATATAGTCATAGTTCCATTTCACTCATCATCTACAGGCACTATTGCCCCTTCTATTTATTTATTTATTCAGTATAGAGGATTAAGGAGGTTCTGACTAGTGTTGGTGTAGTCCCAGTCACTACTTAGACCCCTGAAAATTCATCACATTGGGTTAGGTAGATCCGCAGTAATGTAATTAATAGCCTGATATAGATACGGTTTTTCATACTTATGATATCTGTACATTTATGTTTACATGTAAGTGTGGTGTAATTTCTATATCTAAATAGATATCTATATTTAAGGGTTTTTTGAAAGATTAACGTAATAAAATGTTCTTCCACTCAGCTGTTTTATTTAAAGATTATTTATTAGAGTAGTCATATTGGCTTTTGAGATCTCGTTGAGTTTCAGAATTCGATATTACTAGGAATATTTTTAATATAATGATCATACGACACTATCATTTTAATAAAGTTAACATATGGTAATTACTTGGCTATGAGACATCTATAAGTATATGTTTGTATATATGTGTTTTACTTAAAATATAAGAATTTTTTATTGAGTTAATGTATTTTCTTTTGCCTCTTTATTGTCTAGTTTTCATTTATATAAATATTGATTAATGATTTTCATGACGGGGTATAAAACTTTTTATCATTTATGTTTTGTTATTCGTTTATATTGTCTTGCTATGTGAATAGGAGCCTGTGAGCTTTCATTATACCAGTCCTTAATTGCTTGTTTCTAGACAGCTGTATTAACAATCAGTGAGGTTAGGAGTATAAAAATGACCAAGGATCTGGAGGCGGTACTTCTGATGAAACAGCCCCAGGATTGAGGCTGAGAAACGCGTCAAGCATTCCTCTCAGTATCCCGCTCGGTATCCTGCTTCTTGCCACCACCAGAGACTGACCATATCTACAAGCACGTCCTTAACGGCTCCCGCTACAGGCACGTCTTTGGCGGCTCCCGCTACATCACTGCAAGTGAGCGGTATATGGTTTGGATCCATACATCTCCGATTACCATCTCGAGTGTTCAGTCCACTATCACACTCTGCTCCTTTCAACTTCCTCGGTGCCGCAGCTTAGCGGCGTGGGCAGCCGGCGCCCACCATTTGCAAGGAATTACCGATCAATTGCATTTCAGCAAAGGCTGGGGTAAGCACAACACCAGACTGTCAAAATAGCGGTTTAAGCTTAAATGTCATTGTGCTGTGCATTGAACGGCGCTTATTAAAGCCACCCGTTAAAAGCCTTTCCAACATTGAATAAGTATTGGGAGCAGATATTTATTAAGTGGACAAAACAAATGTGAACTGCTCATTATATTTACATTACGGATGGACTTCCAAACCTTTAAAACATCTAATGAGCTCATACGTCCAATTAGCCCACATGTGGAGCTTTCAGCAAGGAGCTTCTTATAATTACAAGTGCTGTATTATCATCTGAAGCACAGGTGGTTATATTGTTTTAGGGGAGCTTATGAATGTGCCATTTATTTGCTGCTACCGTTAATTTAAGCTATTGATGTTTGGTACATATTATTTGTTGTGTCATCAAGCTACAGGATACCAGGTTTTATTCACTAACTTGTGATTATTATATATATATATATATATATATTTTTTTTTTTTTTTTTTATAAATTGTATAATACTTTCAACAACAGCGCTTCTCTGTATTTTTTACCATTTTTATAAGAGATGTCATTGACATGTGAGATGAACTAGAGAGTACACCGATCTAGCAAGGATTGACTTGCATGCCGACCTGGCGGGGCCGCGCATCGGGATCGAATCGGGATCGCAAGGTGACTTTCACCTTGCGATCTGCACTAACTTTTCTTGCGATTTTGACTATATAGTCAAAATCGAAAGAAAATATCTCACCGTGTGTACACACCCTTACTAAGGTGTGGTGTTGTCCATTTACCACTAGAAAATCTTCCTTCCATATAGGTTATTTCAGACATATTGTAATTCATAGAGGAATACTGCACAAACCACACTCATATTATATAATCAAGATCCGCATTTCCCTTTAATACATGCCCCCATTCCAGCATGGCAAGTGCCGTATATTCAAACTCTGGCTCCTAAACTTTACAGCTTACGCTATGGCCAAATTTGTTGAGAACTATTAACAGCAAAGTAGAAAAAGGCAGGAACAACCAGTGGAGCCAGTTACAGAAAAACAAGAGAATAAAGATGACGCTAACACTGATAGACCGTAAGGAACACAGTACATAAATTATTCTCTAATTCTAAAAAGTATACATTAGAAACCCCTTACTCTAATAACAGGGAAATGTTCTTTCGGTGGAAAGCTTCTTACCACAAAGTGCTCCAGCGCGGCCCTCCAGAGTCACCTGCCAGGTAAAAGAGTCTCCCCTAGCTTTCTCAGCCTCCAGCTCCTTCAAGGAACGAGGAAACACATTTCTCCACAACAGAAGCATTTTTGGAAGATGGTAGCGTACAACTGAGGGGCCTGTGAATAAACATTGCATAGATGAGATAGGACACAAGTAACTGCAAGGAACCAAGCAAGTATTTTTCATGGGACATGTAAGTATAGGTATAATATTGTGATGTTAACATACGTTAAAAAAAAAAAAATCTATGATGTCACTGCAGTAAAGTAAGTAAGTTCTAAAGGTTATCATAACCGTGTTAATTAGGAAACAATTAGGAAGGAAATAACGCACCCTTAGCCTAGTACCAATTATTGCGCAAATCAGAAGCTACCTTGGATTTCTAGGACCTCTAAAAAAAAAGACTTGGCCTACAGCATGAGATAGGATTTTAAATTCCTATCGGTAAATCCTTTTCCCGTAGTCCATAAGGGATATTGGGGACAGATTTAGTACGATGGGTATAGACGGGCCCAAAGGAGCCAGTGCACTTTAAATTTCTTCAATTGGGTATGCTGGCTCCTCCCCTCTATGCCCCCTCCCACAGGTAGTTATAGGTAAAACAGTGCCCAAAGGAGAAAAGACATACTTGAGAGAGGGAACATGACAACAATAAGTGTGGTGAGATTTACACACCAGCACACCATAACATAACCTGGCCAGCAACGGCTGGCAACAGAAAACAGCAACAGCTGAACTGTAACACAACAGATAATCTGCAGAGAGTCACCGCACAGAGGCTGGCGCCCAATATCCCTTACGGACTACGAGAAAAGGATTTACTGGTAGGTATTTAAAATCCTATTTTCTCTAGCATCCATAAGGGATATTGTGGACAGATTTAGTACGATGGGGATGTCCCAAAGCTTCCAGAATGTGCGGGAACGTGCGGAGACTGCTGTAGCACCGCCAGCCCAAACTGGGTATCCTGTTTGGCCAGGGTAACAAATTTGTAGGATTCGACAAAAAAAAGTGTTCTTCCCCGACCAGGTAGCCGCTTGGAATAGTTGCAAGGCCGAGACTCCACGGGCAGCTGCCAAGGAAGAGCCCACTGACCTTGTAGAGTGGGCCTTCAGAGACTGCGGAACAGGTAAGGCTGCCGACACATAGGCCTGTTGGATAGTAAACCTAATCCAATGAGAAATGGTCTGCTTTGAAGCAGGACAACCCTTTTTCTGTGCATCATAAAGCACGAATAAAGAATCAGTCTTTCTGACCCAAGCTGTGCGCCTGACATAGATCTTCAAAGCTCGCACAACATCTAAAGACTCCGGAGGAGCCAAAGCGTCAGAACAGGATGAAACCACAATAGGTTGATTCAGGTGGAATGCGGAGACAACCTTTGGCAGGAACTGCTGTCTAGTCTGGAGCTCCGCTCTGTCCTCGTAAAAGACCAAGTAGGGACTTTTACATGATAAGGCCCCCAATTCTGAGAAGCATCTAGCAGAAGCCAGGGCCAATAACATCACTGTCTTCCATGTGAGGTACTTGTCTTTTACCGTCATCAGATGCTCAAACCGGGAGGACTGTAGAAATTTCAACACTACATCCAAAGCCAAGGGAGCCGTGGGCGGCACAAAGTGAGGCTGTATGTGGAGTACCCCTTGTAAGAAGGTCTGAACTTCTGGCAACATAGTCAATTTCTTCTGAAAGAAAATTGAGAGAGCGCTGAAATCTGGACCTTAACGAAGCCCAGACGTAAGCCCTTGTCCACACCAGCCTGTAGGAAACGTCCCAAGTGAAACTCTGCAGGTGGATACGTGCGTTCCTCGCACCAAGAGACATATCTACTCCAGATATGATAGTGTTTTGACGTCACAGGTTTTCTGGCTTGCACCATAGTGGCAATGACTTTTTTGGAAAGCTCATTGTGAGCTAGGATGTTCCACTGAACTTCCATGCCGTCAATCGAAGCCGCCGTAAGTCCTGGTAGACGAACGGTCCTTGCTGAAGAAGATTCTTTCTTAACGGCAGAGGCCAAGGGTCTTCAATGGACATGTCCAGAAGAGCTGCATACAACGCCCTTCGGGGCCAATCCGGCGCAATCAGGATTGCTTGTACTCGGTGATACCTGATCCGCTGGAGCACCCTTGAGATCTGAATTAGAGGAAATAGGTAAACTATCCGGTAAGGCCAAGGCGGCGTCAGCACATCACTTCACTCGCCTGAGGGTTTCTGGTTCACGAGCAGTAGCAGCGAAGCTTCTTGTTGAGGCGAGACACCATCATGTCGATCTATGGGTATCCCCACCGGTCGACAATCTACCCCGGAGGGAGTCAGCTTCCCAGTTATCCACTCCTGGAATGAAAATTGCGGACCCGCTCTTGCATTTTTTTTACGCCCAGAGAAGTATCTCGCATGCAGGCCGTGATTTTTGTCCCTCCCGGTCGATTGATGTATGCCACTGCCGTGGCGTTGTCCGACTGAACCTGGATCGCCTGATCCCTGAGTAGAGGGGAGGCCTGAATCATAGCATTGTAGATAGACCGAAGTTCCAGAATGTTGATCGGAAGTAGGGCCTCTTGGGCAGACCACCTGCCCTGTAACTGCGCCCCCTGGGTGGCAGCTCCCCATCCTCTCAGGCTCGCATCAGTCGTGAGGAGGATCCAATCCTGAATCCCGAAACATCGACCTTCCAAGTAGGTTGGAAGACTAACCACCAGAAGAGTGAAATCCTGGCCTGGGGTGACAGCTGAATCATCCAGTGCATCTGAAGATGTGAACTGGACCACTTGTTCAGGATGTCCAATTGGAAGGGTCTGGCATGGAACCTTCTGAACTGTATCGCCTCATACGAGGCCACCATTTTTCCCAACAATTTTATGCAAAGATGGATGGAAACTCGAGCAGGTTGGAGAACCATGCGAACCATCTCTTTAAGTGTTCTCAACTTGTCCACTGGGAGGATCACTCTCTGAGCTACCGTATCCAGTATCATACCCAGAAACAGAAGCCTTTGAGACGGTTCCAGTTGAGTCTTCTGTAGATTGAGGATCCACCTGTGGTGAGTCAGAAGTTAGATAGTGCAATCTATATGGAGCAGTGGAAGCTCCCTGGAACTCTGTTTTATCAGGTGATCGTCCAGGTAAGGGACAATGTTGACCCCTTGGACTCTGAGCTGGAACATCATTTCCGCCATCACCTTCATGAACACCCTCGGAGCTGTAGACAGGCCGAAGGGCAACGCCTGAAACTGGTAGTGATCGTTCAGTAGGGCGAACCGCAGATAACCCTGATGAGGAGGCCAAACTGGGATATGTAGGTAGGCGTCCTTAATATCCAGGGACACGAGGAATTCCTGTTGTTCCAGGCCCGCGATCCCCGCTCTCAAAGATTCCATTTTGAATTTGAAAACCTTCAGGTAAGGATTCAAGGACTTCAGACTCAAAATGGGTCTCACAGACCCATCTGGTTTTTGCACTACAAACAAACTGGAGTAGTAACCTTGTCCTTGCTGTAAGCAGGGGTACTGGAACAATGACCCTGGACTGGACCAACTTGTCAATGGCCAGTAGTAGCGTTAACACGCATATTTTCCAAAACTGGCAAGCCTGATTTGAAAAATAGTTGGGGAGGAGCACCATCGAACTCCAGCTTGTAACCCTGAGAGATAAGATCCCTTACCCAGGCATCTTGGCAGGAAACGTCCCAGATGTGGCTGTAGTGACGTAACCGAGCTCCCACCACGAGATCCCCTTGGGGTCGGCACCTCATGCCGAAGTCTTTGTGGAAGCTGAACTGGTGCTCTGTTCCTGAGAACCAGCAATGGCTGTTTTCTTAGGCTTACCTCTGGAGCCTCTAGCTGCATTGGAGCCACCCCGGGCCCTAGATTGAAATCTGGGGGACCCGAAAGGACTGAGTAGACTGTCCCGGGTAGGTACGCCGAGCAGGTGGAGCCCCTGAAGGGAGAAACGTGAATTTACCAGCAGTAGCTTTGGAGATCCATGTGTCCAATTCACCTCCGAAGAGCCATTCACCTGTGAAGGGAAGAGATTCCACATTACGTTTGGAGTCAGCGTCTGCAATACACTGACGCAACCATATGGCTCTGCGTGCAGACACAGCCATAGCAGTGGTTCTAGCATTTATATTGCCAATCTCTTTAAGGGAGTCACGGAGGACTCTTGCTGTGTCCTGAATGTGTTTTTAGGAAAGTTACAGTAGTAACAGGTCATATTACCTGAAAGACCCTCTTGAATCTGAGCCCATGTATGAATGGCATGTGTCATCTAGCAACCAGCAATGACCGGTCTTTGAGCTATACCTGTAGCAGTGTAGATAGATTTTAGAGTGGTCTCTATTTTCCTATCCTCCAGGTACTTTACAGTAAAAGAGCCCGGAGCAGGGAGCACCGCCTTTTTAGAAAGGCGAGAGACTGAGACGTCTACTGCTGGAGATTCTTCCAATAATTTCCTGCCTTCAGGGGCAAATGGGACGGTATTGAAAAAAGCTTTTGGACACCTGATATTTTTTATCTGGATTTTTTCAGGCTAATTTAAATAAATCATCCAATACTTTGGAATCAGGAAAGGTGACTGTCAGTTTGTCTTGTGGGAGGAAAAATAACTGTTGATTAGTGGCCTATGTAGCCTCACATAAATGCTTGGTACAACACCCCTCCAGCCAGTCTCTTGCAGGGGCACTCGCAGGTCCCCCCCAGGAGGTACCCGTACGCCTCACCCACGCTTCTGCCGCACAATGAACCGGATGGCCCTCCTAGTGGTTTGTACTCACCACGACGATCACCTTCAGGCTCTGTTAGGGGTGTGCGGCAAGCTGCGGCTGCGATAGCTAAGGCGAAGTGCCCCGCTGAACAAACAGCCCATCAGGACGGTGGTCTAGCAGCGGAGAAGCGGCTCTGCACCTCATGAGGCCGGTAACCGTCTCCCCCCTTAACTCACACGGCGCAAGTATGCTGTTGCCCAAACAGCATACCGAAACAAGTAAAAGTTTAAATTAAATTGAAGAAAAACTCTGTAGCTTGCAGAGTGTGCATCCTCTCCTGAGGGCACTTTTTTCTAAACTGCCTGTGGGCGGGGGCATAGAGGGGAGGAGCCAGTACACCCAGTTGAAGAAATTTTAAGTGCACTGGCTCCCTTGGACCCATCTATACCCATTGCACTAAATCTTTCCCCAATATCCCTTATGAATTCTAGAGAAAGATATGTAAATAAGCAAAACCAGTGGGACATAAGTATGGCATATGCTGCATGATAGTACACAATCCTCATATATAAAAGGTTAACGCTGCTCCTCAACTGGGGGAATTCAACTGTTTTGCGCGCTGACGGCCTCTAGATGGCGCAAGTCAACTGTTGCTCCGTTTGTGCGCACACAGCAGCTGCCATCTCTGCTTGCAGCCCCCCGAGATGGTGAGCAGAAATGAGTGAAAAGTGACCTGTTTCAGCGCTCAAGTGGGATTTCTCGTATCGCGCCCATTACTTTGGTTGGGTTTAGCCGCTTTATATGGCTAAACCCGCCCTCTATGGGCATGACAATGTTCCGTCATTTTGACGGGCTAGTAACTAGTAATGTAAATAACAGATATAATGTAGGGAAGCTACTGGAGTTATGGACAAAGCTAGCAGGCATCCATCAACATTTTCCAAATTTGTCTTCAAATTATATAGGGTTAAATCTCAGAAAACACACACCTAACGTCATCAGAGCCCCAAGCAGCAGCCAGCCAGCCTGAGTGCGCTGCAGGGACAGTCTGCTGTTCTGTGATGCTGTGCGTAACAGGTCCTCCGCTATACTCACAACCATCTGGAAGACAGAGCACAAGTAGGCATCATATAACAAGGCTTACAGAAATCATAAGGCTGAACAATAGTTCACAGACATTATATTCTTTAGTAAAGCATAACAAAGTGCAGTTTTCATAATGACATGAAGAGATTTCTATTTGAAGCTGAACATACTCTATTTAATATGGAGACGCTCTGAATAAATACATGACTTTTGTTAATAATCAATGTCAACAGTGAATATGGAGGCAGAAGAACGTTGGTGGCATTATGTTGTAATGCTAGTTAAAGCACTTTAACCGTGTTGGCATTATTACTTTACCTATGATGTTTTACCATGTTTAAAGTTATAATGCAAAATGATTTACCTAGCATTACAACTGTGTTGGCATATTCACTGTCAACATACTGACTGCCCACAAAAGGACTGCATACCCTCAGAAACAATGCAATATAAACCACTGTATCAGCTCAACTAGAATACTGTCTAAATAGAACAGCTGTAATTTCCTAGATTACTTGTCTAAATTAAGATGATAAATCAGAGTATATTAAATACACAAATAAGTAGGATTAGGGAAAATGGGGAGAGACCATCACACCCAACCCGCTGAAGGTCCCTCCGCTAGGATCCCAAACATTTACTAAGTGTAGTTGGATCTCCTATTTCTTAATAGTGGGGACCCGGTAGGCTTCTATAAAGATATATCAGCACTGAAATTGCAATGGTATACATAGGTACGTAAAGCCGCCAAACGAGAGCCATCTATTAGTTGTACCAGTGTACATGGCACAGCTCCATAGGACCTATATCCTGGGTCACCCACCAATGTACTAATGTCAATAACAGGGGAGTGTAGGCACTGCTCAAAAATCACATGTGTTACATATGGCAAGTAGCAGAGTTACTTACCTTCCCTTTGGAATGAGGAATTCCCAGGGGGCACTGATGTACTCCTCCAAGCAAAGCAGCCATAGCAAAACTGTAACCACTAACAGCTTCTGGGGAGTTCTTAAGATTATTAAGCCTCTCAGCACACCTGTCCAGGAGTGGGGTCAGCTGGAAGGGTAGGGCCACAGCAACACAGCGCAAACACCATGCTGCAGCAAGCCGGGCTGCCATGCTGGGGTGAAGTAGCACAGAGGTCACTGTATCCAAGAGCCCTAAGTACAAGAAGAAAAAAAAGTTGCTACAGGATGTACATACACATATGCAATACTAGAATATAAAAATATATATATCAGTATTCTGTGCAGATGTGCCGTTACCTATTGAAGGCTCCTGTATAAGAGGTGATGCAGTGGAGTTCAAGCTTTGAACCAGGCTTCCCAGCTCCTGCAGAGCGCACACCATCACATGCTGACTGGCAGAAACATCTGCGGTACCTACTTTATTTTCATTACTTGCGTCATTCACAACAGCTTCTGCAATAGATTCAATGCAAACAGCAAGGTTATTACACAAATAAGGCTACTCAAAAAGGTATTCCTATGCTAATTTCTAGATAATTAGTGAAGAGTCACCATACATATTGTAAATGCAATTTCTGTTACATACAGTAACTAGAAAACCAAAAATAAAAAAAATATATAAAATAAAAAAAAGTCTTACCCACAGATTTCATCTGTTTACCGATGGCCTGGCAGATCTCTTTAGCTGCTGCATTTTGAGCCTTCTCCCCAAGCAAACTACCAACAGTGGCCCTCAGAATAAAGGACACACATCTTCGGGAGTAGACTGCTTCCACATGTGTCTGAGTGGCTCGGGGGTGGGACACAAGGTCTAGAACGTGAGAGAGGAACGTGGCAAAATTGCGCTCCAGCCACTGTCCCCCTAAAGCAGTAACAAATACTACATATGCCTGTAATTTAAAGAAATTCAATGTTTCAGCAATATATGCATACTGTATATCCAATTTGTTGTTCCTATTGTTTCACTAACAACCTCTCATTGTATAGATGCTTTATGACGACAATCTGCGCAAGATGTTGCGTTGCAGTAACTTATGTGCATGCTGTGCCCAAAAGAGTATAACTTTTATATCACAGGGCAAAAATAGGAAACATGCCACGTCCAGGAATCCCCTAGGTTACTTTAAGGACGTTATGTCTAAAATACTTCATCGTCCACGATAAGCTGAGATCACTGGATTAAATAAGATTTCCTCTACACTCCCTAAATGTTTTAGTTCTGTTTACATTTCTCAAAAGCATTTAGGTGACAATAATTAATAGCCCCCTAAATCTACTTTTATTTAGCGTCTTTCACTATCCTCTTCGTTTTCTCAACCTCCTTTCTTCTCACTCCTTATGTATGGGGACCATCTGTACAATGTTTGTTTGCTTAATTGCAGAGGTTTTATGTGTCAACCAGTATTTTAGCATTCATTTTCATGTTCAGGCTTTGTATGTTAAAAACTCAACATAACCATGTTTGTGATAACTGTGTTATACGGGTTAATTCCTACTTACAGTGACACCAATACCACACACTGATGTTTCAAGGAATATAACTTATAGCAGATTTACTGCATTTGGATCGCCAGGAACTGCAAACTAAATAATACAAAGGAGTTGTGACAACTGCCGAAGCATGCAAACATGAAGTAATGGCAACAATTACAAGTATGGAAAAATGTACTCTTTACTCAGTCTTTTAAAAGAAAGGAAAAAGGACACAGTTCATACTGACACAGAATGGGGTATATGCAATTGTGGTCGAATTCCCGAAATTGGCGAATTTCGGGTCATTTTCGACCAAAAAAAAAAATTCGCCTATGCAATGCAGTGCTTTCCGACCAAAAAACGGACTTTCAAAATTCGACTTTTTGAAATTCGACTTTTTGCAAATTCGACTTTTCAGCAATGATACAAGTGCTGCAATTCGACCAAAGCATATTCAATTCAAGTTTGGAAATTCGACAGCAGTGCTTTTAGACAGCAAATTCGTCATTTTCAATCCGCCACACTTTGGAGGGTGAAAACAAATAAAAAAATTTTAAACATGGTTTTTTTGGTGTTTTTTTTGGGGGGAATAGCAGATCTATTTATATTAGAAGGGATTAGGTACTTTTTTTTTGGGGGGGGGAGGCACAAATATTATTTATATATTTTTTAAAATATTATTATTATTATTATTTTTTTTTTATTGCTGGAACGGTAAAATCAGAAAAAAAAATGGCGTGGGGTCCCCCCTCCAAAGCATAACCAGCCTCGGGCTCATTGAGCTGGTCCTGGTTCTAAAAATGCGGGGAAAAAATTGACAGGGGATCCCCCGTATTTTTAAAACCAGCACCGGGCTCTGCGCCTGGTGCTGGTGCCAAAAATACGGGGGACAAAAAGAGTAGGGGTCCCCCGTATTTTTAACACCAGCATCGGGCTCCACTAGCTGGACAGATAATGCCACAGCCGGGGGTCACTTTTATGCCGTGCCCTGCGGCCGTGGCATCAAATATCCAACTAGTCACCCCTGGCCGGGGTACCCTGGGGGAGTGGGGACCCCTTCAATCAAGGGGTCCCCCCCCCCCAGCCACCCAAGGGCCAGGGGTGAAGCCCGAGGCTGTCCCCCCCCATCCAATGGGCTGCGGATGGGGGGGCTGATAGCCTTTTGTGATAAAAAAAAGATATTGTTTTTTCCATTAGTACTACAAGTCCCAGCAAGCCTCCCCCGCAAGCTGGTACTTGGAGAACCACAAGTACCAGCATGCGGGAGAAAAGCGGGCCCGCTGGTACCTGTAGTACTACTGGGAAAAAAATACCCAAATAAAAACAGGACACACACACCGTCGACAGTAAAACTTTATTTCACACTACCGACACACACATACTTACCTATGTTCACACGCCGACATCGGTCCTCTTCTCCATGTAGAATCCACGGATACCTGAAAAGCAAAGTTCAATATACTCACCTCAGGGTCCAGAGATAAATCCACGTACTTGGCAAAAAAAGAAAACGCAAATACCCGCTCCAGAACGGACTGAAAGGGGTCCCATGCTGACACATGGGACACCTTTCCACGATTGAGACCTGTCAGTGACAGCTGTCACTGACAGGTCTCTAAGCCAATCAGGAAGCGCAACTTCGTTGCGCTCACCTGATTGGCTGATCGCTGTGACAGCGCATCGCACAGCTCCCTCCATTATATTCAATGGTGGGAACTTAGCGGCTAGCGGTGAGGTCACCCGCCGGTCAGCGGCTGACCGGCGGGTGACCCCACCGCTAGCCGCAAAGTTCCCACCATTGAAAGTAATGGAGCGGCTTTGCGAGGCGCTGTCAGAGTACAGACGGCGTCCAGCCAATCAGGTGAGCGCCACGGCAGTAGCGCTTCCTGATTGGCTGAAGGGACATCAGTGACAGGAGTCACGTGATGTCCCGGCATTCGGGGAAAGGAGTCTAATGTGAAAACATTGGACCCCTTTCATTAGTCCGGTGGATCGTGTTCGGTTTGTTTTTTTACAAAGTACGTGGATTTACCTCTGGACCTGGACCTCTGGACGCTGGAAGGTGAGTATAATTTTTTGACAGGTACCCTCGGATCGTCGGAGATCGTTGCAGTCGGCGTGTCAACACAGGTAAGTATGTGTGTGTCGGCGTATGAAATAAAGTTTTACTATCAAGGTGTGTGTGTCCTGTTTTTATTTGGGTATTTTTTTCCCAGTAGTACTACAGGTACCAGCGGGCCCGTTTTTCTCCCGCATGCTGGTACTTGTGGTTCTCCAAGTACCAGCTTGCGGGGGAGGCTTGCTGGGACTTGTAGTACTAATGGAAAAAACAATATCTTTTATTTTATCACAAAGGCTATCAGCCCCCCCATCCGCAGCCCATTGGATGGGGGGGGACAGCCTCGGGCTTCACCCCTGGCCCTTGGGTGGCTGGGGGGGGGGGGACCCCTTGATTGAAGGGGTCCCCACTCCCCCAGGGTACCCCGGCCAGGGGTGACTAGTTGGATATTTGATGCCACGGCCGCAGGGCACGGCATAAAAGTGACCCCCGGCTGTGGCATTATCTGTCCAGCTAGTGGAGCCCGATGCTGGTGTTAAAAATACGGGGGACCCCTACTCTTTTTGTCCCCCGTATTTTTGGCACCAGCATCAGGCGCAGAGCCCGGTGCTGGTTTTAAAAATACGGGGGATCCCTGGCCGATTTTTCCCCTGCATTTTTAGAACCAGGACCAGCTCGATGAGCCCGAGGCTGGTTATGCTTTGGAGGGGGGACCCCACGCCATTTTTTTTTCGGGTTTTTCCCCGTTTTTTCCCGTTTTTTAAAATCGCGGCAAAATCCGCCAAATCGGCCGATTTTCGCCCGCGACTCTGGCGAATCCGTTTTTCATTGCATATGGTGAATTCCGGAAGCCACCTTCCGGAAATCACCTGGCGAATTTGGTCGAATTGAAAAAACGGCGATAATTGCCGCGAATTCGCCCGCTATTGCATATACCCCAGAATGAGCTAACAGAGCCCTTAGTCATACAAGCATCAGCTAGACACAAGCTACAGGCGTCAGTTTGTCATCCACATCTCCAGCTACCAATTTGATTGCTGACCGAGGGGGAGATGTATTAAACCTCAGACAGATAAACTGCAGAAGTTACCCATAGCAACCAGCCAGCCTCCAACTGTAATTTTACAAACTGTGCTAGATAAATGACAGCTGGAAGCTGATTTGATGCTATATTCAACTTCTCCGCTTTATCTTGAAGGCTTAATACATCTCCACTGAAGTGAGAAACCGCAGTGACAATCACACATAGAACACATACAGGAAAGGCAGGCTCATGAGGTATGAGCAATCTCATTACTGAAGCTGACTGCAGTGTAAGTACACTTGAAGGATTACTTAAGAAGCAAAAGCCATTAGAATAGGATCTAAGTAAAAGAGATCCTGGTTTACATTTGTGTAGATAAGTCTTTTTGGATATCATAAAATGTAAACTAATGTAAACACAAAAAATGGCTCTGACCGACCTGTGTCACGCCAACTCGCACTTCGCGACTGATCGATCCTCCACCCTTTAGCATTTCTCCTCCACTCTTAAGGAACCCAGAGCCCCCACGTAGAAATCCAGTAGCCATCAATTCCAGCACCTCTTCTAACGTGGCCTTCTTCACATTCTGACGCATCACTGTATCAACAAAAAGAACACTACAAATGATGACAGGTACAGTGGTGCTTGAAGGTTTGTGAACCCTCCAGAATCTTCTATATTTCTGGTTAAACTTGGCCTAAAACTACTTCAGATTTTCACAAAAGTCCTAAAAATAAAGAGAGCCAATTCAAACAAATGAGACAAAAATAGTTTAGACATGCTTATTTTTTATTGAGGAAAATAATCCAATATCACATATCTGTGAGAGCAAAAGTATATGAACTTTTAGGCTTAACAGATATTTTGAAGTTAAAATTAGAGTCGGGTATTTTCAATCTATGGCACAGGTTCTCAAACTCGGTCCTCAGGACCCCACACGGTGCATGTTTTGCAGGTCTCCTCACAGAATCCCAAGTGAAATAATTAGCTCCACCTGTGAACCTTTTAAAATGTGTCAGTGAGTAATAATTAATACATCTGTGCACCTGCTGGGTTACCTGCAAAACATGCACTGTGTGGGGTCCTGAGGACAGAGTTTGAAAACCTGTGATCTATGGGATAACTATGATTAGGTGTGAGTGGCCAACCTGTCTTTTTAAAATAAACACGGATCTATCAAGTCTGAAGTTCACAACACATGTTTGTCAAAGTGTATCATGCCACGAACAAAGGAGATTTCTGGGGACCTCGGAAGTAGAGTTTTTGATGCTCATCAGGCTGGAAAAAGTTACAAAACCATCTCTAAAGAGTTTGGACTCCACCAATCATCAGTCAGACAGATGGAGGAAATTCCAGACCATTATTACCCTTCCCCAGGAGTGGTTGACCAACAAAGATCACGCCAAGAGCAAGGCGTCTAACAGTTTGCAATGTCACAAAGGAACTCAAGGTAACCTCTAAGCAACTGAAGGTCTTTCTTACATTAGCCAATGTTAATGTTCATGAGTCCACCATTAAAAGACACTGAACAACAATAGTGTGCATGGCAGTATTGCAAGCAGAAAGCCGCTGCTCTCCAGAAAGAACATTGCTGCCCATCCGCAGTTTGAGAAGATCACCTGGACAAGCCAGAAGGCTATTGGAACAATATTTTGTGGACAGATGAGTCCAAAAAAGAGCTTTTTCGACTAAAGAATGGTTAAAGAAAAATAAAATTTAAAGTTTTGGAACGGCCAAGTCAAAGTCCTGACCTTAATCCAAAAGAAATGTTGTGGAAGGACCTGAAGCGAGCAGTTCATGGGAGGAAACCCACCAACATAACAGAGATGAAGCCGTTTTGTACAGAGGAATGGGGTAAAATTCTAAATCAACGTTTACAATCAGTTATTGCCAGTAATACCAGATACTGAAAGCAAAGATTCACATACTTTTGCCACTCACAGATATGGGATATTGGATAATTTTCCTCAATATAAAAAAAATGAGCATGTCTAGTTTTTGCCTCATTTGATTTGGTTCTCTATCTACTTTTGTGAAAATCTGGGGGGCGCTGGATAGCTTTGGTTGTTCCTCCTTTCAAACGCAGTATTCTTTCCCTTGTTACTAGTACGTCATACTCTAGCTTCTTTGCAGTGTGCGAACTGAAGTTTTCCTCCACCATGTTTCTTGTTTGAGGCTACACTACTTCTTCCAGCCGAAATGGCATTTTCTCGCTTTGAGCATCAAGCTGTGCCAGGATCATTTTGTGAAAATATTTGTTGCACATGATTTTCTCCACTCTGGTGACCATTCCATACGCCAGGTTTCACTAATGGCTATTTCGGTAAGTAATACTTCCACGCTGATCGGGCCGCTAAGCTTCTCCTTTTGGTTTTCTAGTTTGGATCGACCTCACTTGTTGATTTCTCTTTTGGTGGCTGTTTAGTGGTTGTCTCCTTGGGCTACCTTGTCTTTCCAGTTTAACATTGTCAATACTGTCGCAAGGCTTTGAACATAGGGTACTGTGACATTACATCTTCGGTACCAATACCTCTAGTCGTCATCATAGCCGGATCTGATGATTACTGTACTCATAGAATTAAAAAGAAGATATTCCTGAACAGGAAATCAATACAGGCGCTTTAGAAATGAGACCACTCCAATAATAATTAATAAATGCTGCTCTCAAAAGGTATTCTGTTATACCTAATCGACCTGAAACTATAAATATCTATAATAGAGAGCGCAAACATATATAATAATAAAAACAATTTATTGTGTATAAAACAGCATAGAATTAACCATGTGAATCAGTGCTAAAGAGCCAATTTGTAAGGTATATAGGAACACTTACTCATACCATATATTATGTTGAATAAGAATCATTATGTAAATAGTCCCTTGTTATATCTACTTAGGTAATACATCCGGTATATCAAAAAATGAAAAAAATATAGAGTTCCTTAGTATCCAGGACAATTGTTAAGTCAGCTGAATCCCTGTTGTTATGGACAAGTGCCTGCAGTGTTCTAGATTGTCTCATTAAAGATGATAATATTCATGTGATAGCACACACAAATTTTCCAACTGTAAGATGATTTGCGGTTCTTTAACAACGTATTTATGACACCACTCTGCCGTTATCAAGTAGATAAATAATTCTCACCAAGGTGCAGTACTTGAAGCCGGATCCTATATCGCAAGGATGAAACGGCTACAGCGGCGGTGGATGTTAACGTTGGTGCCGGGTCCTATAGCACAAGTACCGGACGGCACTGAATGGAATGGCAGCAAGCCAAGTTGGAGATCGCAGCGATGAGGCACTCCTGGAAACACTAGCAGGTCTCACGTGCAGCTGAGTGTAAACGTCCTGGATCAGCTGGTGTGTTAATCTTGCGGCTCTGAAACACCGTATCACATCTCCTTGACGCGTTTCTCCGACTTAGATAATGCCGGTTTCCTCAGAAGGTATGTCTGATAATCAGACCAATGTAGTATATAAGAGGTTCATCAACCAATCGGTATTTAGTGCAATTATACATCTGATTTGTACCAGGTGTGGACATTATGCTGTTCAGCTGGTATGGTCTCTAGCACTGATTCACATGGTTAATTCTATGCTGTTTTATACACAATAGATTACTGTACTCAAGCTCACAGCCATATTTCCAACTCTCGAGAGCCCAGTCTGAACTGAACAGCAGTCCAGTTCGTATTCGGCCATTCAGCACTATGGTGGTGGTGTATGTTGTACAGTATCTGTAAAGCACCAACTGTGAGATAGTACTGGTATAGGCCCAATCATTTCCTGTGTATACAAATTTTCTGCCGGCATTCTCAGCAGTGTTCATACTAGCAGTAGGACATTACAAGACTAACTTCTTTAAGCTTACTTATAAAAGGAGTGGTATCTCATTCCAGGAATCTTCCAACAATCTGTTAAGAAGTGGAGATTTTCCACAGGGAAATCTCATAGACTTTTGAAATAACTTCTGTGTAAAATCTAGGGACCCGTGATTTTCTGCAGTGACTGCTATTACAGTTACGTGAGTTTCTCATCTATGAGTGTTTCCAACAAACCAGATGTTGCCTCCAGGATTCACCCACATCAGTGTTCAACATAAGATTGTAATCCTAGTTACTCTAGACTGGCAACTCAAATCGGGGTATGCAGACATTTTTTTAAATTGTTGGCAGGTCTCGAGTGGCATCTTCCATTTCGTCCAGATCTGCTACAACGAGGTCCGTTACTACACGTGGACCTCCCTCAGTTGGTTTTAACAGCCCGGCTTTAAACACTGAGCTTTTCAAAAGCTAAAGCTGTTTCTACTTCTGTAATCCATACTATGCTGCAAACCTAGAATCCGGTTTAGGCATGCAATTACCACAGAGTATAGATGCTTTACATTTTGGGATGTGAACAAAAACAGGTTCATACATCACAGTTTTGCCCCTCTCGTTTTATTTTTGGCCTTCCTTCGGTGGTGGTGGTGGGGGGGGGGGGGGGGGGCTTTGACCGCGTTGGGTGTGCTTTACAGACGTACGGGATCATGGCATTCTGCATAACAACGCCAAAATCCAGGCTGCCAGAATGCCGGCAGGGGGGAGAGTGCAACGAAACCCCTTACAGGATCACTGCACTCACCACGCTGCGGGCTCGCCATATATTCCCACTCTTTGAGTGTTCTGGACACCCCCGGGTGCCAATAGCCCTCCGTCCCCTGCCGGTATTCTGGCGGCCGGGAACCCGACTCCGGTATGCTGACCGCCTGGATCCCGGATGCCGGTATCCTAACTACATCCCGTTTGGCCCTTCTTCTAGGGCTCTGTACCTTTCTCCAGGATGTGGGCGTATTCCGCTACTGTTTCATCTGCAAGCAGCACAGTGAGATTTTTATCTGGTACTATCTACTCTCAAACAGGCTCCGGTTGAGCCTTTGCATTCAGCTGATCTTCAGTTCTTTATGGGAAAGCCATCTTCCTTATGGCTGATGCCTCAGCAGTGTGTTACCAAGTTAAGGGTTTTGTCTTGCAAGCAGTCTTGTCTCCTCTTCCATGAGGATGTTTCTACATTGCAGCCAAAAGTTGTTTCGGTCTTTCACTTAACAAGGAATAGTCTTTTCCAGTTTTTCCTCCTTCGTGACTTTCCGTGACTTAGGTGATCTGGCTCTACCAGACGCAGTTCGCGCTCTGCAGATTTACTTGGACAAGACTTTTTCCTCTTACGTCCTAGGGGATACTGGGAATCCATTTAGTACCATGGGGTATAGACGGGTCCACTAGGAGCCTTGGGCACGTTAAGAAATTGATAGTGTGCGCTGGCTCCTCCCTCTATGCCCCTCCTACCAGACTCAGTTTAGAAAATGTCACATCTCTGGAAACTCCTGAAGAGTTTTCTGCATTTATATTATCTGTTTGTTATTTTCAAGCAGGACTGGATTATACCAGCCTGCCTGCTTCGTGGGACTTAAGGGGGAGAACGGCCCAATCTCTTGAAGGGTTAATGGTCCCGTTCTCCGCTAACAGGACACTAGCTCCTGAGGGAACTATTCGTAAGCCCCACCACGGCGAGTGTACATTCCCGCAGCATGCGCCACCCCTAACAGAGCCAGAAGAAAGAAGAGCGGGGAGTACTAAGCCGGCTTCCCGGTTAGCGGTTCGACGGTCATAATGGCGGTATGAGAGTAGAGAGACACACAGCTTCTACATGGGGCGGCTAGGTCTCCAGACTCAGTACACAGTGCAGATGCACAGCTTCTGAGGGGGCGAACTGAGTCTCAGTACACTATATGTGTACACAGTGCCCAGAATGGCATTACAGCCTTAAAAGGGGGCTGACTCCATTTTAGGCACAAAATTACCTCAGCCAGTATTAAAAAAGAGCGGGAAGACGGCGTGACATTGAAGGGGCAGGGCTTCACTATAAGCGGATCCAGCAGCTCACCAGCGCCATTTTCCCTCTGCCGCTGACACAGACGCTGACTGACAGGGGCGCGCAGCTCCTACGGAGAGACTCCAGATTATCTCAGCAGTACCAGGGTGTCATAGCAGAGGGGAGCGGTTATTAGTGTACTAAGTCCCTAATCTAGGTACTTAGTCTGCGAGCCGGCTAAGCTTGGCATTAGCGGTAAGGGCGCCGTGTGCTGCCTCCATACTCTGTCTCCCTGGAAGGGCTCTTTGTGGGTTAATTGTGCATTTAACCTCTTCCTGTGTGAGTGTGCTGCCACTGTTACAGTACGTCAGGCAAAGAGTGCGTTTCATGTAAGGCACAGTGTTCCTCTTCTCCAGGGGGTTCACTAGTGTGTACTCAGTGTAGTGTACCTTTCCCAAGCTAGCGGGGCAGAGCCAGCATGGCTGGACTCCATTAGGGGAATGATTTCCAACATTTCTACTAAAATGTCCCGCAATGAGAAAGAGACGCAATACTTAAGACAATCTATGACTGAGTTTATGAAAAGAGACTCAGTACCCAAACCAGCGTCTCAGTCCACTGCCATTTGTCCGCAAAAACTTACTTTGGCCCATATCCTGCAGTCTGACTCTGATGATGAGGGGTCAGACATGGAGGAGGGGGGAGGTGGACTCAGTGGGGGAGGGTACTCTGTCACAGAGAATTGAGGCTCTCATAGAGGCTATCAGAGTAGTTCTGCACATCCCTGATAAGGTGATAGAGGAGAGTGAGGTATCTTATTTTAATATAAAAAAAAGAAATCCTCAACCACTTTTTCTGTATCAAAGGAACTAAATATCCTGTTTGAAGAACCTTCTCCTCCTGATAGGAAAAATGGGAAAATACACAGATAGTGGATGCATCAGTATCCAGGCTGTCACGAAAAATTGTATTGCCTGTCCCGGGTGCAGCCTCCCTGAAAGATGTGGCTGATCGTAAAATTGAGACCACACTCAAATCCTTGTATACAGCTGCTGTGGTGGCCCAGAGACCCACTATAGCATGTGGATGGATTACAAGAGCCATTGCCAAATGGTCGGGTAACCTAATTGAGGGGTTAGATACCTTACCTCAAGGGGAGATTATTTTACTCCTGCAACATAACTTTATGATGCACGCACCACTGCTATGGCAGTGTCAGCACACAGGGGCTTATGGCTATGCCAATGGACTGCCGACGTGGACTCCAGGAAAGGAGTGGAAGATCTACCCTTCACAGGAGAGGCCTTATTTGGAGATGAACTAGACAAATGGATCTCCAAAGCTACTGCTGCTAAGTCCACGTATCTTCCTTCTGCAGCTCCCCCAGCTAGGAAGGCTTACTCCGGTCCCAATTTACAGTCTTTTTGGACTGCCAAGTTTAGAGGCAAATCTAGGGAGGTTCGTCTACAGCCACTAGAGGTAAACCCCGCAAACCAGCAACTGCCGGTTCACAGGAACAGGGCTCAAGCTCTGCTTCCTCAAAACCTTCAGCATGACGGTGGACCGTGATTCCTGGAAGACAGGCAGATGGGAGTCCGGCTAAATTTCTTCAGTCACATCTGGACAAGTTCGTGCCAGGATCCCTGGGTCATAGATCTTATTTCCCAAGGCTACAGACCAGAGTTCCAGGAGCTCCCACCTCAAAGAGTCTTCAAATCAGGCTTAGTAGTTTCACTAGAGGCAAGTATAACTTTACAGCAGGGGTGGGGAACCTCTGGCCCGCGGGCCGTATAAGGCCCGCAAAGCCATTTGCTCCGGCCCACCCGCTTCTCCCAGTGAGACACGCCGCCGCTCAGTCCGGCGGCAGCATGTCTCAGCTGTCAGTGACAGGACAGGGAGGAGAGCGCGGCGGCGGTGTGTAGAACTTGAAACCAGCCGCCGGTTCGTGAGCCAATCAGAGCTCGCGGACCGGCAGCAAATCAGGAGCCGCGGCTGCTGGTCCGCGAGCTCCGATTGGCTCTCAAACCGGCGGTTGGTTTCAAGTCCTACACGCCGCCGCCCAACATAGCCACGCTCTCCTCAGTGTCCCGCCGAAAGGAGCGGTAAGGAAGGGGGGGGGGGCACTGTGGGGGGCATTTGTATAACTGGCACTGTGGGGGGCATTTGTATAACTGGCACTGTGGGGGGCATTTGTATACCTGGCACTGTGGGGGCAATTGTGGATCTGGCACTGCACTATTGGGTGCATATGTGTATCACGTCCCATTTTAACTGGCCACACCCATTTTTTTGGCGCGCACACACAGTACCTCTATGGGGCAGACCTACTGGGGGGCAGGGTAATTTTTTAAGTTGAGAATTTTTGTATGGCCCCCGAAGGATTTTATAAATATCCAAATGGCCCTCTGTAGAAAAAAGGTTCCCCACCCCTGCTTTACAGGATGCCATTCAAAAACTGGTACAGACTCAGATCATTGTTCCAGTTCCACCTCATCTGCCAAACAAGGGGTACTATTCCAACTTGTTTGTAGTACCGAAACCGGACGGTTCGGTAAGACCGAATCTGAACCTCAAGTCGTTGAACCCGCACTTACGAGTGTTCATATTCAAGATGGAGTCTCTGAGGGGGAATTCCTAGTGTCTCTGGATATCAAGGATGCGTACCTTCACATTCCGATCTGACCGCCTCATCAGGCTTATCTACGGTTTGCACTGCAGGTCCGTCACTACCAGTTCCAAGCCCTGCCATTTGGTCTCTCCATGGCACAGAGGGTGTTCACCAAATTGATGGCAGAGATGATGTTTCTACTCCGCAAACAGGGAGTGAACATAATTCCATACCTGGACAATCTTCTGATAAAGGCACCGTCCAGGGAGCGGTTGTTGGATAGCTTTGGCCTCTCTACCAGACTACTCCTGCATCACGGGTGGATTCTGAACTTATCAAAATCTCACCTGGAACCGACACAGAGGCTTCCTTTCCTGGGAATGATACTGGACACAGAGTCTCAGAGAGTGTTCCTTCCCTTGCAGAAGGCTATGATAATCCAGTCGATGGTTCGGGATGTCCTGAGGCCAACCCGGATCTCTGTGCATCTGTGCATTCGCCTGCTGGGGAAAATGGTGGCCTCTTACGAGGCACTTCAGTATGGAAGGTTTCATGCGAGGCCCGTCCAGCTTGATCTATTGGACAAATGGTCCGGATCGCATCTTCACATGCACCAGAGGATCAGTCTGTCGCCAAGAGCCAGGATCTCACTTCTGTGGTGGCTACAAACTTCTCACCTCGTCGAGGGTCGGAGATCCAGGATTCAGAATTGGATTCTGCTAGCCACAGACGCAAGCCTCAGAGTTTGGGGAGCAGTCAACCAGGGGGTGTAGTTTCAAGGAAGATGGTCAAGTCAGGAAGTCGTCCTTCCAATAAACATCTTGGAACTCAGGGATAACTACAACACCCTTCTGCAGGCCTCATCTCTACTTCGAAATCAGGCCATTTGAGTCCAGTCGGACAATGTGACGGCAGTAACGTACATAAACCGACAGGGAGGAATGAAAAGCAAGGTAGCAATGTCAGAGGTGTCAAGAATTCTCCTCTGGGTGGAAAAAACACGTCATGGCGTTGTCGGCAGTCTTCATTCCAGGAGTAGACAACTGGGAAGCAGATTTCCTCAGCAGACACGACCTGCACCCGGGGGAGTGAGGCCTTCACCCGGAGGTGTTCCAGCGGTTGACATGTCGGTTGGGATATCCACAGATCGACATGATGGCCTCTTGACTCAACAAGAAGCTCAAGCGGCATTGTTTCATGACGAGAGACCCACAAGCAGTGACGCTCTGAGAACTCCGTGGGTCTACCAGCTGATGTACGTGTTCCCTCCACTTCCTCTGATCCCAAGAATTCTAAAGAGAATAAAAAGGAAAAAGGTTCAAGCAATACTCATTGCTCCGGATTAGCCGCGAAGGGCCTGGTACGCAGATCTTCTCGAGATGCTGATCGAAGATCCGTGGCCTCTACCTCTTCGCGAGGATCTTCTGCAACAGGGCCCGACTTACTGTGGCTACGTTTAACGGCATGGCAATTGAACGGCTGATTCTAGCCAGGAGAGGGATTCCTGACAAGGTCATCCAGACTATGATCCAAGACAGGAAGGGGTAACATCTAAACATTATCAACGTATTTGGAAGAAATATGTCTCTTGGTGTAAAAGCAGACAATATTCCATGGTGGAATTTCATCTGGGACGTTTCCTGCTTTTTCTGCAGTTGGGAGTGGATGCGGGCCTACGTCTAGGCTCCATTAATGTCCAGATTTCGGCTTTGTCTATTTACTTTTTTTTTTAAAACTGGCTTCTCTCCCCGAGGTCCAGACGTTTTTGAAGGGTATTTTGCACATCCAACCTTCCTTCGTGCCTCCCACGGCACCTTGGGATCTCAATCTGATTCTGCACTTCCTCCAACCGGACTGGTTTGAACCGTTACAGGAGGTGGACGTAAAGTACCTTACGTGGAAGACCGTCACACTGCCGACCTTGGCTTCAGCAAGACGCGTGTTGGAGCTGGCGGCTTAGTCTTACAAGAGCCCCTACTTAATTTTCAGTGAGGACAGAGCTGAACTCAGGACTCGTCAGCAATTTCTTCCTAAGATGGTGTCCGCTTTTCACATCAACCAACCTATTGTGGTTCCGTCTGGTTGTTACGGACACCTCTGTGACTTCAAAGTCTTCGGATGTTGTGAGGGCTTTGAAGGTATATGTAAAGAGGACAGCTCGTCATAGGAAATCGGACCCGATGTTCGTTCTCTATGATCCCAATAAAATTGGGTGTCCTACTTCAAAGCAGTAAATTGCACGCTGGATCAGGCTTACTATCCAGCATGCTTACTCCACGGCAGGCTTGCTGTGTCCAAAATCTGTACAAGCCCACTCTACTAGGTCGGTAGGTTCTACTTGGGCGGCTGCCCGGTGTGTCTCGGCTTTACAGCTCTGCCGAGCAGCTACTTGGTCAGGTTCAAACACGTTTGTA
The DNA here is from genome assembly GCF_028390025.1 of Pseudophryne corroboree. Classification (NCBI taxonomy): domain Eukaryota; kingdom Metazoa; phylum Chordata; class Amphibia; order Anura; family Myobatrachidae; genus Pseudophryne; species Pseudophryne corroboree. The sequence continues at coordinate 714,185,967 of NC_086447.1, forward strand.
AAGTTTTACAAGTTCGATACTTTGGCCTCTGAGGACCTTCAGTTTGGTCAATCAGTTCTGCAGGAACCTCAGCACTCTCCCACCTGGTTTGGGAGCTTTGGTACTTCCCCATGGTACTAAATGGATTCCCAGTATCCACAAGGATGCAAGAGAAAATAAGAATTTACTTACAGATAATTCTATTTCTCATAGTCCGTAGTGGATGCTGGGGACTCCGAAAGGACCATGGGGAATAGCGGCTCCGCAGGAGACTGGGCACAAAAGTAAAAGCTTTAGGACTACCTGGTGTGCACTGGCTCCTCCCCCTATGACCCTCCTCCAAGCCTCAGTTAGATTTTTGTGCCCGAACGAGAAGGGTGCTCACTAGGTGGCTCTCCTGAGCTGCTTAGTAAAAAAGTTTAAGTATAGGTTTTTTATTTTCAGTGAATCCTGCTGGCAACAGGTTCACTGCACCGAGGGACTAAGGGGAGAAGAAGCGAACTCACCTGCGTGCAGAGTGGATTGGGCTTCTTAGGCTACTGGACATTAGCTCCAGAGGGACGATCACAGGCCCAGCCATGGATGGGTCCCAGAGCCGCGCCGCCGGCTCTGGGACCCTCCTCCAAGCCTCAGTTAGGATACTGTGCCCGGACGAGCGTACACAATAAGGAAGGATTTTGAATCCCGGGTAAGACTCATACCAGCCACACCAATCACACCGTACAACTTGTGATCTGAACCCAGTTAACAGCATGATAACAGAGGAGCCTCTGAAAAGATGGCTCACAACAATAATAACCCGATTTTTGTAACAATAACTATGTACAAGTATTGCAGACAATCCGCACTTGGGATGGGCGCCCAGCATCCACTACGGACTATGAGAAACAGAATTATCGGTAAGTAAATTCTTATTTTCTCTGACGTCCTAGTGGATGCTGGGGACTCCGAAAGGACCATGGGGATTATACCAAAGCTCCCAAACGGGCGGGAGAGTGCGGATGACTCTGCAGCACCGAATGAGAGAACTCCAGGTCCTCCTCAGCCAGGGTATCAAATTTGTAGAATTTAGCAAACGTGTTTGCCCCTGACCAAGTAGCTGCTCGGCAAAGTTGTAAAGCCGAGACCCCTCGGGCAGCCGCCCAAGATGAGCCCACTTTCCGTGTGGAATGGGCTTTTACAGATTTTGGCTGTGGCAGGCCTGCCACAGAATGTGCAAGCTGAATTGTACTACAAATCCAACGAGCAATAGTCTGCTTAGAAGCAGGAGCACCCAGCTTGTTGGGTGCATACAGGATAAACAGCGAGTCAGATTTTCTGACTCCAGCCGTCCTGGAAACTTATTTTCAGGGCCCTTTATCAAAAATATCGTACTGGGTGTATACACAACCGCCCCCACACTAGAATTGTGTGGACAGGTGTGTATACTCTCAGGCGCCAGTTACTGCCGGACTGAAGGAGATTTCAATAATAGCAAGGACTGCTGCTCCTAATTATAGGGATAATTGCAATCCCTATATTTAACAAAACACACAAACTACCCACAAGGGTGTGACCCCCTGTGGAAAATCAGGAGCGCTGACCCTACTAATTATTGGAGACAAATAAATAATGATTACAATAATACTAATTAAAATATACAAATTATAATTTATTAACATATAATGCTGCAGCATAAATGACATACATTAAAACCATAATAAATATGTATATGAGCTTCTAGTGCAAATATATATATATAAACTTCTAGTGCAAATGCTCCACCTATACTAATAAGACAATTGAAAATTAAAAATTAACTAAAAAACCGAGGCTTGGATTTCCACCATGGATTTCATAGAGTCCACTTGATGCATTAATGGACCCGCTGATTCAGCATTTTTAGACACTAATTATATTCACGTGTCAGTAATTCATCAGTGTCCCGGAAAAATGTGTGCACACATATATTGATTCCAAATAGGCAATTACCGTATATAGTTGAATCCTTATATCACCTCAAAAGTCAGCCTGTTAGGATGAGTCCAATTAAAAGAGCTCCCTCTGCTGGTGCTTGTCCATTAATTGCAGATTATCTGGAGACTGTATTTCACAGGATTTCATCCACAGATCTCCGGCTCCCTCTGCTGGCAACTGGCCGAAATTGCAGGTGAAAGGCTGATATCGTAGCCACGAGCCGGTGATCGCTTTAAACAATTAAGTGGTGATTACCACTGATGATGATGGTCCCTTCAAAAACGCGTTTCTCCGCCTTCCACACTCAGCGGCTTCCTCAGTTTCAAACTGAGGAAGCCGCTGAGTGTGGAAGGCGGAGAAACGCGTTTTTGAAGGGACCATCATCATCAGTGGTAATCACCACTTAATTGTTTAAAGCGATCACCGGCTCGTGGCTACGATATCAGCCTTTCACCTGCAATTTCGGCCAGTTGCCAGCAGAGGGAGCCGGAGATCTGTGGATGAAATCCTGTGAAATACAGTCTCCAGATAATCTGCAATTAATGGACAAGCACCAGCAGAGGGAGCTCTTTTAATTGGAATCATCCTAACAGGCTGACTTTTGAGGTGATATAAGGATTCAACTATATACGGTAATTGCCTATTTGGAATCAATATATGTGTGCACACATTTTTCCGGGACACTGATGAATTACTGACACGTGAATATAATTAGTGTCTAAAAATGCTGAATCAGCGGGTCCATTAATGCATCAAGTGGACTCTATGAAATCCATGGTGGAAATCCAAGCCTCGGTTTTTTAGTTAATTTTTAATTTTCAATTGTCTTATTAGTATAGGTGGAGCATTTGCACTAGAAGTTTATATATATATATATTTGCACTAGAAGCTCATATACATATTTATTATGGTTTTAATGTATGTCATTTATGCTGCAGCATTATATGTTAATAAATTATAATTTGTATATTTTAATTAGTATTATTGTAATCATTATTTGTCTCCAATAATTAGTAGGGTCAGCGCTCCTGATTTTCCACAGGGGGTCACACCCTTGTGGGTAGTTTGTGTGTTTTCAGGGCCCTGACTACGTCCAGCAACTTGGAATCCTCCAAGTCCCTAGTAGCCGCAGGTACCACAATAGGCTGGTTTAAGTGAAACGCTGAAACCACCTTAGGGAGAAATTGAGGACGAGTCCTCAATTCTGCCCTATCCGTATGAAAAATTAGGTAAGGGCTTTTATAGGATAAAGCCGCCAATTCTGAGACACGCCTGGCTGAAGCCAGGGCTAACAGCATTACCACTTTCCATGTGAGATATTTTAAGTCCACAGTGGTGAGTGGTTCAAACCAATGTGATTTTAGGAACCCCAAAACTACATTGAGATCCCAAGGTGCCACTGGAGGCACAAAAGGAGGCTGTATATGCAGTACCCCCTTGACAAACGTCTGAACTTCAGGAACTGAAGCTAGTTCTTTTTGGAAGAATATCGACAGGGCCGAAATTTGAACCTTAATGGACCCTAATTTTAGGCCCATAGACAGTCCTGTTTGCAGGAAATGCAGGAAACGACCCAGTTGAAATTCCTCTGTAGGGGCCTTCCTGGCCTCACACCACGCAACATATTTACGCCAAATACGGTGATAATGTTGCACAGTTACATCCTTCCTGGCTTTGATCAGGGTAGGGATGACTTCATCCGGAATGCCTTTTTCCTTCAGGATCCGGCGTTCAACCGCCATGCCGTCAAACGCAGCCGCGGTAAGTCTTGGAACAGACAGGTTCCCTGCTGGAGCAGGTCCTTTCTTAGAGGTAGAGGCCACGGGTCTTCCGTGAGCATCTCTTGAAGTTCCGGGTACCAAGTCCTTCTTGGCCAATCCGGAGCCACGAGTATAGTCCTTACTCCTCTCCTTCTTATGATTCTCAGTACCTTGGGTATGAGAGGCAGAGGAGGGAACACATACACTGACTGGTACACCCACGGTGTTACCAGAGCGTCCACAGGTATTGCCTGAGGGTCCCTTGACCTGGCGCAATATCTGTCCAGTTTTTTGTTGAGGCGGGACGTCATCATGTCCACCTTTGGTTTTTCCCAACGGTTCACAATCATGTGGAAGACTTCTGGGTGAAGTCCCCACTCTCCCGGGTGGAGGTCGTGTCTGCTGAGGAAGTCTGCTTCCCAGTTGTCCACTCCCGGAATGAACACTGCTGACAGTGCTATCACATGATTTTCCGCCCAGCGAAGAATCCTTGCAACTTCCGTCATTGCCCTCCTGCTTCTTGTGCCGCCCTGTCTGTTTACGTGGGCGACTGCCGTGATGTTGTCCGACTGGATCAACACCGGCTGACCATGAAGCAGAGGCCTTGCCTGACTTAGGGCATTGTAAATGGCCCTTAGTTCCAGGATATTTATGTGAAGTGACGTTTCCATGCTTGACCACAAGCCCTGGAAATTTCTTCCCTGTGTGACTGCTCCCCAGCCTCTCAGGCTGGCATCCGTGGTCACCAGGACCCAGTCCTGAATGCCGAATCTGCGGCCCTCTAGAAGATGAGCACTCTGTAACCACCACAGGAGAGACACCCTTGTCCTTGGAGACAGGGTTATCCGCTGATGCATTTAAAGATGCGATCCGGACCATTTGTCCAGCAGATCCCACTGAAAAGTTCTTGCGTGGAATCTGCCGAATGGAATCGCTTCGTAAGAAGCCACCATTTTTCCCAGGACCCTTGTGCATTGATGCACTGACACTTGGCCTGGTTTTAGGAGGTTCCTGACTAAGTCGGATAACTCCCTGGCTTTCTCCTCCGGGAGAAACACCTTTTTCTGGACTGTGTCCAGAATCATCCCTAGGAACAGCAGACGTGTCGTCGGAATCAGCTGCGATTTTGGAATATTTAGAATCCACCCGTGCTGTCGTAGTACTACTTGAGATAGTGCTACTCCGACCTCTAACTGTTCTCTGGACCTTGCCCTTATCAGGAGATCGTCCAAGTAAGGGATAATTAAGACGCCTTTTCTTCGAAGAAGAATCATCATTTCGGCCATTACCTTGGTAAAGACCCGGGGTGCCGTGGACAATCCAAACGGCAGCGTCTGAAACTGATAGTGACAGTTCTGTACCACAAACCTGAGGTACCCTTGGTGAGAAGGGCAAATTGGGACATGGAGGTAAGCATCCTTGATGTCCAGAGACACCATATAGTCCCCTTCTTCCAGGTTCGCTATCACTGCTCTGAGTGACTCCATCTTGAATTTGAACCTTTGTATGTAAGTGTTCAAGGATTTCAGATTTAAAATAGGTCTCACCGAGCCGTCCGGCTTCGGTACCACAAACAGCGTGGAATAATACCCCTTTCCCTGTTGTAGGAGGGGTACCTTGATTATCACCTGCTGGGAATACAGCTTGTGAATGGCTTCCAATACCGCCTCCCTGTCGGAGGGAGACGTTGGTAAAGCAGACTTCAGGAACCGGCGAGGGGGAGACGTCTCGAATTCCAATTTGTACCCCTGAGATACTACCTGCAGGATCCAGGGGTCCACTTGCGAGTGAGCCCACTGCGCGCTGAAATTCTTGAGACGGGCCCCCACCGTGCCTGAGTCCGCTTGTAAGGCCCCAGCGTCATGCTGAGGACTTGGCAGAAGCGGGGGAGGGCTTCTGTTCCTGGGAAGAGGCTGCCTGCTGCAGTCTTTTTCCCCTTTCTCTGCCCCGGGGCAGATATGAGTGGCCTTTTGCCCGCTTGCCCTTATGGGGACGAAAGGACTGAGCCTGAAAAGACGGTGTCTTTTTCTGCTGAGAGGTGACCTGGGGTAAAAAGGTGGATTTCCCAGCCGTTGCCGTGGCCACCAGGTCCGATAGACCGACCCCAAATAACTCCTCCCCTTTATACGGCAATACTTCCATATGCCGTTTGGAATCCGCATCACCTGACCACTGTCGCGTCCATAACCCTCTTCTGGCAGAAATGGACAGCGCACTTACTCTTGATGCCAGAGTGCAAATATCCCTCTGTGCATCTCGCATATATAGAAATGCATCCTTTAAATGCTCTATAGTCAATAATATACTGTCCCTGTCCAGGGTATCAATATTTTCAGTCAGGGAATCCGACCAAGCCACCCCAGCACTGCACATCCAGGCTGAGGCGATTGCTGGTCGCAGTATAATACCAGTATGTGTGTATATACTTTTTAGGATATTTTCCAGCTTCCTATCAGCTGGTTCCTTGAGGGCGGCCGTATCAGGAGACGGTAACGCCACTTGTTTTGATAAGCGTGTGAGCGCCTTATCTACCCTAGGGGGTGTTTCCCAACGCGCCCTAACCTCTGGCGGGAAAGGGTATAATGCCAATAATTTTTTAGAAATTAGCAGTTTTTTATCGGGGGAAACCCACGCTTCATCACACACCTCATTTAATTCATCTGATTCAGGAAAAACTACGGGTAGTTTTTTCACACCCCACATAATACCCTTTTTTGTGGTACTTGTAGTATCAGAAATGTTCAAAACCTCCTTCATTGCCGTGATCATGTAACGTGTGGCCCTACTGGAAAATACGTTTGTTTCCTCACCGTCGACACTGGAGTCAGTGTCCGTGTCTGGGTCTGTGTCGACCATCTGAGGTAACGGGCGCTTTAGAGCCCCTGACGGTGTTTGAGACGCCTGTACAGGTAATAACTGATTTGCCGGCTGTCTCATGTCGTCAACAGTCTTTTGTAAAGTGCTGACACTATCACGTAATTCCTTCCATAAGACCATCCAGTCAGGTGTCGACTCCCTAGGGGGTGACATCACTATTACAGGCAATTGCTCCGCCTCCATACCATTTTCCTCCTCATACATGTCGACACAACGTACCGACACACAGCACACACACAGGGAATGCTCTGATAGAGGACAGGACCCCACTAGCCCTTTGGGGAGACAGAGGGAGAGTTTGCCAGCACACACCAGAGCGCTATATATATACAGGGATAACCTTATATAAGTGTTTTTCCCTTATATAGCTGCTGTATAGATTTATCTGCCAAATTAGTGCCCCCCTCTCTTGTTTTACCCTGTTTCTGTAGTGCAGGACTGCAGGGGAGAGTCAGGGAGCTTCCCTCCAACGGAGCTGTGAGGAAAAATGGCGCCAGTGTGCTGAGGAGATAGGTTCCGCCCCCTTCTCGGCGGCCTTTCTCCCGCTTTTTTAAGGAAAAATTGGCAGGGGTTAAATGCATCCATATAGCCCAGGAGCTATATGTGATGTATTTTTTGCCATATAAGGTGTTTTTATTGCGTCTCAGGGCGCCCCCCCCCAGCGCCCTGCACCCTCAGTGACCGGAGTGTGAAGTGTGCTGAGAGCAATGGCGCACAGCTGCAGTGCTGTGCGCTACCTTATTGAAGACAGGACGTCTTCTGCCGCCGATTTTCCGGACCTCTTCAGTCTTCTGGCTCTGTAAGGGGGCCGGCGGCGCGGCTCTGGGACCCATCCATGGCTGGGCCTGTGATCGTCCCTCTGGAGCTAATGTCCAGTAGCCTAAGAAGCCCAATCCACTCTGCACGCAGGTGAGTTCGCTTCTTCTCCCCTTAGTCCCTCGGTGCAGTGAACCTGTTGCCAGCAGGATTCACTGAAAATAAAAAACCTATACTTAAACTTTTTTACTAAGCAGCTCAGGAGAGCCACCTAGTGAGCACCCTTCTCGTTCGGGCACAAAAATCTAACTGAGGCTTGGAGGAGGGTCATAGGGGGAGGAGCCAGTGCACACCAGGTAGTCCTAAAGCTTTTACTTTTGTGCCCAGTCTCCTGCGGAGCCGCTATTCCCCATGGTCCTTTCGGAGTCCCCAGCATCCACTAGGACGTCAGAGAAAATAGGATTCTAATTACCTACCGGTAAATCCTTTTCTCGTAGTCTGTAAGGGATACTGGGCGCCCGCCAGGTGCTTCATTCTTCCTGCACTGTTACTTGGTTCAGTAATGTTGTTTGGTTCAGCTGTTGCTGTTCCTGGTTTCAAGTTTGATTAGCATGGCTTTCCTCTTGTTTTGTGTGTGCTGGTTCGTAATCTCACCACTTTCCTTATCTATCCTTCTCTCAAAAGTCTGTCCGCCTACTCAGGCACAGTTTCCTAGACTGAGTCTGGTAGGAGGGGCATAGAGGGAGGAGCCAGCGCACACTATCAAATTCTTAAAGTGCCCAAGGTTCCTAGTGGACCAGTCTATACCCCATGGTACTAAATGGATTCCCAGTACCCCCTACGGACTACGAGAAAATAAGAATTTACTTACCGATAATTCTATTTCTCATAGTCCGTAGTGGATGCTGGGGACTCCGAAAGGACCATGGGGAATAGCGGCTCCGCAGGAGACTGGGCACAAAGTAAAAGCTTTAGGACTAGCTGGTGTGCACTGGCTCCTCCCCCTATGACCCTCCTCCAAGCCTCAGTTAGGATACTGTGCCCGGACGAGCGTACACAATAAGGAAGGATTTTGAATCCCGGGTAAGACTCATTACCAGCCACACCAATCACACCGTACAACTTGTGATCTGAACCCAGTTAACAGCATGATAACAGAAGGAGCCTCTGAAAAGATGGCTCACAACAACAATAACCCGATTTTTGTAACAATAACTATGTACAAGTAATGCAGACAATCCGCACTTGGGATGGGCGCCCAGCATCCACTACGGACTATGAGAAATAGAATTATCGGTAAGTAAATTCTTATTTTCTCTAACGTCCTAGTGGATGCTGGGGACTCCGAAAGGACCATGGGGATTATACCAAAGCTCCCAAACGGGCGGGAGAGTGCGGATGACTCTGCAGCACCGAATGAGAGAACTCCAGGTCCTCCTCAGCCAGGGTATCAAATTTGTAGAATTTAGCAAACGTGTTTGCCCCTGACCAAGTAGCTGCTCGGCAAAGTTGTAAAGCCGAGACCCCTCGGGCAGCCGCCCAAGATGAGCCCACTTTCCGTGTGGAATGGGCTTTTATAGATTTTGGCTGTGGCAGGCCTGCCACAGAATGTGCAAGCTGAATTGTACTACAAATCCAACGAGCAATCGTCTGCTTAGAAGCAGGAGCACCCAGCTTGTTGGGTGCATACAGGATAAACAGCGAGTCAGATTTTCTGACTCCAGCCGTCCTGGAAACATATATTTTCAGGGCCCTGACTACGTCCAGCAACTTGGAATCCTCCAAGTCCCTAGTAGCCGCAGGCACCACGATAGGTTGGTTTAAGTGAAATGCTGAAACCACCTTAGGGAGAAATTGAGGACGAGTCCTCAATTCTGCCCTGTCCGTATGAAAAATTAGGTAAGGGCTTTTATAGGATAAAGCCGCCAATTCTGATACACGCCTGGCTGAAGCCAGGGCTAACAGCATTACCACTTTCCAAGTGAGATACTTCAAGTCCACAGTGGTGAGTGGTTCAAACCAATGTGATTTTAGGAATCCCAACACTACATTGAGATCCCAAGGTGCCACTGGAGGCACAAAAGGAGGCTGTATATGCAGTACTCCCTTGACAAACGTCTGAACTTCAGGTACAGAAGCTAGTTCTTTTTGGAAGAATATCGACAGGGCCGAAATTTGAACCTTAATGGACCGTAATTTGAGGCCCATAGACAGTCCTGTTTGCAGGAAATGCAGGAATCGACCCAGTTGAAATTCCTCCGTAGGGGCCTTCCTGGCCTCGCACCACGCAACATATTTACGCCAAATACGGTGATAATGTTGTACGGTTACATCCTTCCTGGCTTTGATCAGGGTAGGGATGACTTCATCCGGAATGCCTTTTTCCTTCAGGATCCGGCGTTCAACCGCCATGCCGTCAAACGCAGCCGCGGTAAGTCTTGGAACAGACATGGTCCCTGCTGGAGCAGGTCCTGTCTTAGAGGTAGAGGCCACGGGTCTTCCGTGAGTATCTCTTGAATTTCCGGGTACCAAGTCCTTCTTGGCCAATCCGGAGCCACGAGTATAGTCTTTACTCCTCTCCTTCTTATGATTCTCAGTACTTTTGGTATGAGAGGAAGAGGAGGGAACACATACACTGACCGGTACACCCACGGTGTTACCAGAGCGTCCACAGCTATTGCCTGAGGGTCCCTTGACCTGGAACAATATCTGTCCAGTTTTCTGTTGAGGCGAGACGCCACCATGTCCACCTTTGGTTTTTCCCAACGGTTTACAATCATGTGGAAGACTTCCGGGTGAAGTCCCCACTCCCCCGGGTGAAGATCGTGTCTGCTGAGGAAGTCTGCTTCCCAGTTGTCCACTCCCGGAATGAACACTGCTGACAGTGCTATCACATGATTTTCCGCCCAGCGAAGAATCCTTGCCACTTCCGTCATTGCCCTCCTGCTTCTTGTGCCGCCCTGTCTGTTTACGTGGGCGACTGCCGTGATGTTGTCCGACTGGATCAATACTGGCTGACCCTGAAGCAGAGGCCTTGCCTGACTTAGGGCATTGTAAATGGCCCTTAGTTCCAGGATATTTATGTGAAGTGACAATTCCATGCTTGACCACAAGCCCTTGAAATTTTTTCCCTGTGTGACTGCTCCCCAGCCTCTCAGGCTGGCATCCGTGGTCACCAGGACCCAATCCTGAATGCCGAATCTGCGGCCCTCTAGGAGATGAGCACTCTGTAACCACCACAGGAGAGACACCCTTGTCCTTGGAGACAGGGTTATCCGCTGATGCATTTGAAGATGCGATCCGGACCATTTGTCTAGCAGATCCAACTGAAAAGTTCTTGCGTGGAATCTGCCGAATGGAATCGCTTCGTAAGAAGCCACCATCTTTCCCAGGACCCTTGTGCACTGATGCACTGACACCTGGCCTGGTCTTAGGAGTTTCCTGACTAGGTCGGATAACTCCCTGGCTTTCTCTTCCGGGAGAAACACCTTTTTCTGGACTGTGTCCAGAATCATCCCTAGGAACAGCAGACGTGTCGTCGGAATCAGCTGCGATTTTGGAATATATAGAATCCACCCGTGCTGTCGTAGTACTATTTGCGATAGTGCTACTCCGACCTCTAACTGTTCTCTGGACCGTGCCCTTATCAGGAGATCGTCCAAGTAAGGGATAATTAAGACGCCTTTTCTTCGAAGAAGAATCATCATTTCGGCCATTACCTTGGTAAAGACCCGGGGTGCCGTGGACAATCCAAACGGCAGCGTCTGAAACTGATAGTGACAGTTCTGTACCACAAACCTGAGGTACCCTTGGTGAGAAGGGCAAATTGGGACATGGAGGTAAGCATCCTTGATGTCCAGAGACACCATGTAGTCCCCCTGAGATACTACCTGCAGGATCCAGTGGTCCACTTGCGAGTGAGCCCACTGCGCGCTGAAATTCTTGAGACGGGCCCCCACCGTGCCTGAGTCCGCTTGTAAGGCCCCAGCGTCATGCTGAGAACTTGGCAGAAGCGGGGGAGGGCTTCTGGTCGTGGGAAGAAGCTGTCTGTTGTAGTCTTTTTCCCCTTCCTCTGCCCCGGGGCAGATATGAGTGGCCTTTTGCCCGCTTGCCCTTATGGGGACGAAAGGACTGAGCCTGAAAAGGCGGTATCTTTTTCTGCTGCGAGGTGACTTGGGGTAAAAAGGTGGATTTCCCAGCCGTTGCCGTGGCCACCAGGTCCAATAGACCGCCCCCAAATAACTCCTCCCCTTTATACGGCAATACTTCCATATGCCGTTTGGAATCCGCATCCCCTGACCACTGTTGCGTCCATAATCCTCTTCTGGCAGAAATGGACATCGCACTTACTCTTGATGCCAGAGTGCAAATGTCTCTCTGTGCATCTCGCATATATAGGAATGCATCCTTTAAATGCTCTATAGTCAATAATATATTGTCCCTGTCCAGGGTATCAATATTTTCAGTCAGGGAATCCGACCAAGCCACCCCAGCACTGCACATCCAGGCTGAGGCGACTGCTGGTCGCAGTATAACACCAGTATGTGTGTATATACTTTTAAGGATATTTTCCAGCCTCCTATCTGCTGGCTCCTTAAGGGCGGCCGTTTCTGGAGACGGTAACGCCACTTGTTTTGATAAGCGTGTGAGCGCCTTATCCACCCTAGGAGGTGTTTCCCAACGAGCCCTAACCTCTGGTGGGAAGGGATATAGTGCCAATAATTTTTTAGAAATTAGCAGTTTTCTGTCGGGGGTAACCCACGCTTCATCACACACTTCATTCAATTCATCTAATTCAGGAAAAACTACGGGTAGTTTTTTTACACCCCACATAATACCCCTTTTTGTGGTACTTGCAGTATCAGAGATGTGCAAAACCTCCTTCATTGCCGTGATCATGTAACGTGTGGCCCTACTGGAAAATACGTTTGTTTCTTCACCGTCGACACTGGAGTCAGTGTCTGTGTCTGGGTCCGTGTCGACCCACTGAGGTAACGGGCGTTTAATAGCCCCTGACGGTGTTTGAGACGCCTGGACAGGCACTAACTGAGCTGCCGGCTGTCTCATGTCGTCAACAGTTTTCTGTAACGTGCCGACACTGTCACGTAATTCCTTAATTACGGCCATCCATTCAGGTGTCGACTCCCTAGGGGGTGACATCACCATTATAGGCAATTGCTCCGCCTCCACATCATTTTCCTCCTCATACATGTCGACACACACGTACCGACACCCAGCACACACACAGGGAATGCTCTGATAGAGGACAGGACCCACTTAGCCCTTTGGGGAGACAGAGGGAGAGTTTGCCAGCACACACCAGAGCGCTATATATGTATAGGGACAACCTTACAATAAGTGTCTATCCCTTATAGCTGCTTATCTGTTATTTTGCCAAATAAGTGCCCCCCTCTCTTTTTTACCCTGTTTCTGTAGTTGCAGGATGCAGGGGAGATTCTGGGAGCCTTCCTACCAGCGGAGCTGTGTGGGAAAAATGGCGCTGTGTGCTGAGGAGATAGGACCCGCCCCCTTCACGGCGGGCTCTTCTCCCGCTTTTTTCTGGAAAACTGGCAGGGGTTAAATACATCCATATAGCCCAGGAGCTATATGTGATGTATTTTTCGCCAACTAAGGTAAATTCATTGCTTCCCAGGACGCCCCCCCCCAGCGTCCTGCACCCTCAGTGACCGGAGTGTGAAGTGTGCTGAGAGCAATGGCGCACAGCTGCAGTGCTGTGCGCTACCTTATGAAGACAGGAAAGTCTTCTGCCGCCGATTTATGGACCTCTTCTTGCTTCAGCATCTGTAAGGGGGCCGGCGGCGCGGCTCCGGGACCCATCCATGGCTGGGCCTGTGATCGTCCCTCTGGAGCTAATGTCCAGTAGCCTAAGAAACCCAATCCACTCTGCACGCAGGTGAGTTCGTTTCTCTCCCCTAAGTCCCTCGATGCAGTGAGCCTGTTGCCAGCAGGTCTCACTGAAAATAAAAAACCTATTTAAACTTTTACTCTAAGCAGCTCAGGAGAGCCACCTAGATTGCACCCTTCTTGTTCGGGCACAAAATCTAACTGAGGCTTGGAGGAGGGTCATAGGGGGAGGAGCCAGTGCACACCAGCTAGTCCTAAAGCTTTTACTTTGTGCCCAGTCTCCTGCGGAGCCGCTATTCCCCATGGTCCTTTCGGAGTCCCCAGCATCCACTAGGACGTTAGAGAAAAGGATTTACCGGTAGGTAATTAAAATCCTATTTTCTGTCTGTCACACAGATTCTCTGCTTGTTATTTACAATGCCCATACCGCAAGGGCAGTGGCGATCTCCAGGGCAGCACGACACAAGACTTTGGTGGAACAGGCCTGTCGGCAGCTCTCTGGTTCTCTGTCCACATGTTTTTACCGTTTCCAGGTTTTTGCCTCCAGCAGCACCCACTTTGGGGGTACACCTCTCTGGTCAGGCTGCCTGAGCGTTCCCTCCACTGAGGACGGCTGTTGAAAGTCCCATGGTCCAGTGTTCCCCAGCCTTGCTGAAAGAGAAATAGGATTTTTGGTCACTTACAATTGAATCCTTTTCTCTGAAGCAGGATTGGGAACACTACGTTCCCTCCCTCACACCTCTTGCGAGGTTTGGTTCTGCACCATATTTTCCCTACTGGTTTGTTTGATTGTTATAACAGTTTCACTGGATTACTGCTACTCCATCTGGACTCTTTTAAAGACGTACTGGCATTATGGGGTTGCAGGGGGGAGGAGCTTAGATTTAAAGTTACAGTAGTTCAAGTGTCAACTCCTCCAGCCAACCTGCATTCCCATGGTCAAGTGTTTCCCAGCCTGCTTCAGAGAAAAGGATTAAACAATAGGTGACCAAAAATCCTCTTTTCTCTTTTAGCAAGGCTGGGGAACACTGGACCATGGGACGTTCAACAGCCATTCTCAGAGGAGAGAACGCTCAGGCTGCCTGTCTGGAGAATTGTACAGCCAAAGTGTAAATCATACCCTATCTTCTGAGGCACCTGAAAGAACCTGGCATTATGGGGAGCAGAGGGAGGAACTTAAAATTAATGTTACAGTTGTTTACATGCCAAACTCCAAGCTATCCTGCAATCCCATGTCCCTCCAGCCTTGCTGAAAGAGAAATGGTAGGAATTGTGGACAAATACGAATTGCAGTAAGTACTATTCTTTTCTTATTCACTCCATTTTATCCTTTTTATGTATGTTACTGTACATCGAACCATCCCCACTATAAGCAACAACCCCAGACCAATTTCTTTATTTAAGATTAATTACTTGCAGGCGCCATGACAAATAGTTGTCCATACAGACTATAAGAGTAGGCCAGAATTGCTGTAAACCTACCTGCTGCCTGTTTTGGCATCAATGCTGTAGCCATAACCGTTCCCAGAAGTTTAGACACCGCAACTCTGACGCCATAGTTAGAACCTTCTAGTGCCTTGAAACAAAGCGTTGCTACATTCTCTAGCTCTGCAGTCCACATAAACACAGCCTCACTCTGAAGCTCCAGCAAGCACTGAGGGCAAACACACAAATTACTATATGGACATAAAGATTTCAATTATCTGCCCTTTTATTTAAATCATGGTCATAATCCCAAAGGCATTCCAAGTGTTCCATACCACAAATAATACACTAGCTTTTCCCACATTTTACACCTAAACCATACTTGCCTACCTGACCCTCTCCATGAGGGAGAAAATGCTCTGTTCCTGGACTTTCCCGGTAATGTATGATTGCCATAACCTGTGGTGAGCTAGTTAATTGATAAGAAAGGTGTTTCACCACAGGTGATGGCAATCATACATTACCAGGAAAGTCCAGGAACTGAGCATTTTCTCCCTCATGGAGAGGGTCAGGTAGGCAAGTATGACCTAAACATGTTCTCTACTGCAAGAGAAAACAAAATAAGTGGGAGTTGTGGAAACCTTTTACAACACGGTATGTAACATGGGTGTGACTATCCTTAATTGATATAAGGTTGTATATTTTAAGGAGGTTTTGCAAATCACAGCAAGTGTTCAGTAGAAGACTGTAATCTTTGTTACAGTAGTATATTACAAAAATCCACATTGTACACACATACATGCAAAAATTATGACTGACATAAAAACACTGCTGCTTACCTTGGCTACAGCACATCGGACAGCCATAGACCTGTCTGTCAAAAAGGATCGAGTATTTTTGTAGATGTCCCTGTGGCTTGAAGATGCAGCCCCTCCAAGACCATTAAGCACTTTCTGCAAGCTCATTAAGATTTCACTGCGTCCCTGTGACTGGACAAGACAAAAATGACAGACTTTTCAATGAAGAGCAAATCGATTTCTCAACTTGCATAATTAAATGCTTCGGAAACTTGGGAAGATTTGCCTGGGTCCATTTAAATCATAGAACAAACTTCAGGACTCCAAATTTTCTTATCTTATATCCCCATTGAACTTGCTGACCACAGAGCTGTAACAGAACTACCCTGAAACCAGTTACCTGTGACTGCATCTACAAATATTTCCCCATGCACCTACAAATGATGACAATGTACATTAAGAAACAGGCATTCATTAATTAACAAAAAACAAATGATACCCTTATTAATTGATTGATGACAATCTCCCTAATTAGTAGTCTGACAATACACTAAACTGCAATGTGGCCAGATGGCAAAAATATTACTTACCTCTGCACTTTTCAGGGACTTCAGCAGATTATTTACAGTGTCATGAAATGAGCTGCCCAACATCCTGCCCATCTTTTCATAAAATGCTCCTACACAAGCAACAGCGGCCCTAGAAGGCAGACATAATCACAGTCAATGCATATTTACAGGTGAATCATAATTAATAGTAAACCAGTACTGTGCTATATTCCATCTACACAGCCCAGTTTCTGAAAACCCTTTATAAGCTCCCATACCCTAATGACTCACTCACACTAACAAGACAGGGGAAACACAAATCTGTTACATAAATTTTCCTTTATTTTTTACAAAAGAGTACAAAAGAGTGAACATATCTAAAATTCAGATTTCTGTCTTCACCTCTATAGTATTTCTCTTGGGGGTATCAAATTAGCTGCGATAACTCAGTATCCAATTAGCTGCAAAAAGTTATTGCCAAAAAAATGTCTCCATAGGGTTTATCGTGGATTTCTCTTCATCGTCGTGAGTAAGGGATAAGTAGTGCAAAATCCCTATTTTATGGTAAAATTATGGGGATTTTTGCTGCTCATGCGATCAACTTGACGCCGTCTATGCGGGAGTGTATTTTAGAATAGCAGGGCTGCGATCGCTTGTGCAGCCCCGCTATGCTAAAAAAAGTTTCCTGCAAAACAAGACCAGGGTATTAGTTACTTACCCAGTGCGACGGATCCAGCGACGAAGGTCCCGGAAGTGACGTCAAACACCCGCCCTCCAAATGCCTGTATCCACCAGCATTTGCCTCACCATGCCTGGAAAACGGTGAGTATCTGCCCCGGAACGCCTCCCGTCTGTCCGTCTTCTTGCGATTGATGCTGCGATCACTTTTCTCGCAGGCGGCGTCGCTGCCCGGCGACGACCTATGATGGGCAACGGCGCGCGCATGCAATGCGTCCGCCGCGCATACACATTTCTGACCCGTTCGCACCGCAGCGAAGAACCGCTGAGTGGGAACGCGTCGGAATGACCCCCTTGGTTCAGAGCCCCTGGGACACCCCCCTGGATGACTAAATTAGGCGCTTAGATGTTTTTAATCACTTTTAATTGGCCAATAATGACATGTCATTTTTGGGGTCAAAAAATGCAAAGTGATGGAAATTGGGGTACAAGGTATGGAGCAGGTATATTGGGGTGCTTTAGGAGTGGGACTAGTGTTTTTAGACTTGCAGATGGGAGCAATCTGTCTGTTTCCACTTTAAAAAAAACAAAAGTCCCCTGAAATGACCCAAATATATACTTACACCCATTTTTATGTACCCCAAATTTAATGAGAGCACTTATTTTGCTAAAAAAAATAAAAAAAAAAATAGCTTTCTAGCATTTTGTCACATTTTTTAAAAAACATGCACATAACAGCCATTTGACCCAAAGAGTTTTATTATGGCCACTAACAGACTTCTATAATGTTTTCCAGCTTTTGGGGGGGGGGGGGGGGGGTTCAGGCAGATTTTCCCATTTTCTCCTATACTTTTCTCTGGTTTTGCCAACTAGAATTGTCGCGAAAATCCAGTTTTTGACATTTTGTAATAAGATATGTGCAAAAAACGGGAGTGCACAGTCTGCTATATGTTATTTTTTGGGGAGATAGGTGTGATAATGCGATTCATGTTCATGGCTAAAGTTATCTTGGCTATTTAGACACCCCCCTTGGAGTGAGCTCTTACTGTGCATAGGAAGAAGCAAGGGCAATATCAAGATTTAAACCTCTGCACAACAGCCAGAAACAAATCTTTGCTGTCAAGGTAACATTCAATTCAATGGAAACTATTGTGGTTGCTCTGGAGACTGAACGACAAACTTGATACTGCAGGTTTTATTCAGAGACACGTATAATTGATTCCCCAGGAGAGCGATCACCTTTCAGCACACTTAGGCTACTGCAAGATTTAATACAGCTCAGTTTTGCAGCAGCTTGAATAATAGTCAGTTGCAAGCAAGAAAAGTAATGATAAAGCATCAGGAACATGACATTTCTAAGCATTAGAAATACACTGAGCTTTACATCACATAATCATAAAACACACTCTACATGATCTGAATTTGTAGCCTAGGAAGATAAACACTGTGCACAATAATTCATGGTCTTCATCCAAAAAGAGTACAGCAATCCTAAACAACAATGCTTTAAGACTTACAGCTTGGTTGGTAGATAGGCAGCAGTGTCATCTTTGCTCTTTATCATTTCATTGCACTTATCCAATGTTTGGAAGACAGTGTAGGTGTCTCCAATACTATAGAGTGTGGCAAGATTCTTGGCTAGCAGTTTGCGGGTGGGTGGTCCAGGGGAGCTACTTATGAGCCCGGTAAGCTGTTCCACAAGTTTCTTCTGGTTCTCTTTGATGTCTGTCTGTAATAGAAACAGGCATGATAAATTTTTATAGGATTAAATTCAGCTGTAAACAATTTTCGTACTTTATCCAAACAGAAAATCACTACAAGTTATAATGATGATTGTAGCGTCAACAATCAAAATTAGTTTGTCTCAAATCTACAAATGAATGATATGGTCACAGATTTTAAATAGGTTAGGATATAACACCAATCACTCGAACACAGTTATGAGCTATATTATACAGCACATTAAAGCAAGAACTGTAAAATGTTGTGAAATTATCAGCAGCAGCATTTATTTATAGGGCACCACAAAGATCTGCAGAATCATACAGAGCAATGACAAAAAAGGGTAAACACATGTAAAGACATGTTTGCATCTATAGGCATAATTATGTGCATATACCCATCAGCTCAGTTACATTAGCATAGGGTGGAGGGATGAAGCAAGAGGGAGGTAGGTATTACATTCTAAAGGACCGGGAAGGAGTGGGGTTATGGGAAAGACACAAAGGGTTAAAAACAAATTAGGAAATATAACGCATTACGATAATCTTTTATTTATAATGCGCCACAAGAGTTCAGTAGCGCCGGCGGATAAAATTAACAGGATACTTAAGTACATACAGTATATAAGTTCACATAGATACATAAATTACAGTGAACAGTTAGCATACTTATATAGAGAAAAACAAAAGGGAAGAGGGCACTGCTCGTAGGAGCTTACAATCTATAGCAGGCATGTCCAAACTGTGGCCCTCCAGCTGTTGAGTAACTACACATCCCAGCATGCCCTGACACAGCTTTAGCATTCTCTGACAGCAAACTGTGTCAGGGCATGCTGGGATATGTAGTTTCACAACAGCTGGAGGGCTGCAGTTTGGACATGCCTGATCTATAGGGATATAGTACAAAAGAAAGAACTGTATGAGAATACAAGACTAACATACCAACAAATATGTTATCATGCTTGTAGGGTAATGCAGTGATTGTACGCTGCTCAAATAGTGCTGCTTAAGCAAATAAAGGATTATTATGGGTCGAGAGGACGAGGGAGAAAGTAGAGGGAATCTGGGAAAGGGTAAAAACCGGAGTTTTTCACTATGTACCAAATTAGACCTCCCGTAAAAAAAACTAAAAACTTTTTTGTGCGAAAACACACAGGTTCAGTGAAACGTGTGTTTTCACCGCCACAGCCATGAAAATTCGAGACAGGTGAAACAAAATCCTCAATAAGCCGTGGCTCGTGTCGGCTTATCGGGACTAATAGGATAGCCCCCCGCAAAGCAATCACCCGCAGTCTATGACCATGGGTAATTGGATACCGCCCTTTGTAAGAAACAAAATTTTAATCCTACAGATAATCATTGTAAAGCTAGTACCCACCTTAGGGCAACTTACCCCTTATAGCAGGGTTTCCTATACTTGGTCATCAAGACACACAAATAGTCCATGATACAAAAACATGTGCACAGATGATATAATTAAACTGACTGGGTACTATTTATATCACCTATGATAAAGCATGGATATCCTTAAAACCTGGACTATTAGGGTGCCTTGAGAACAGAGTTTGGGAACCACTGCCATATAGCATTATTGTAAAAAATAGCCATGGGATGGTGCCAATTAATATGGGGGAGGAATAGAAAGCTAGGATTTTAATCCTAGGAGGTAAATCCTTTTCTTGCAGTCCATAAGGGATATTGGGGGAATCTAGTATGATGGGGTATAGACGGGGTCCAAAAGGAGCCGGTGCAGTTTGCATTTTTTCACTGGGTGTGCAGGCTCCTCCCCTCTATTCCCACTCCCACAGGCAGTTATAGGTAAAACAGTACCCGAAGGAGAAAGAACATACTGTATATGAGAGAAGGAACATGAAAACAACGAGTGGTGATAGTTATATACCAGCACATCACTAACATACAACAACCAGCAACAGCTGGTAACAACAACAACAACTGAACATGTAACCACATAAAAGAGAACCTGCAGAAAAAAGTCAACGCACTGAGGCGGGCGCCCAATATTCCTTATGGACTATGAGAAAAAGATTTACCGGTAGGTAATTTAAAATCCTATTTTCTCTAGCATCCATAAGGGATATTGGGGGAATCTAGTACAACGGGGACGTCCAAAATCTTCCAGAATGGGCAGGAAATGTGCAGAAACTTCTGCAGCACCATCTGCCCGAACTGGGTATCCTCTTTGGCCAGGGTATCAAACTTGTAGAACTTCACAAAAGTGTTCTTCTCCGACCAGGTAGCAGCTCGGCACAATTGCAAGGCCGAGACTCCACGGGCAGCCGCCCAGGAAGACCCCACCTATCTTGTAGAGTAGGCCTTCAGAGACTTAGGAACAGGCAAGGCTGCCGACACATACAGTAGGCCTGTGAGATAGTAAGTCTAAGCCAACGCGCAATGGACTGCTTCGAAGCAGGACAACCCTTTTTCGGCACATCATAGAGCACGAACAAAGAATACGTCTTTCTGATGCGAGCAGTTCGCTTGACAGGGATCTTCAAGGCTTGCACAGCATCCAACGCCTCTGGAGGAGCAGAAGAATCAGAAAGAGACAGAACCACAATAAGCTGATTCAGGTGAAATGCAGAGACAACCTTCGGCAGGAACTGCAGTCTAGTCCGGGGCCCCGCTCTGTCCTTGTAAAAAAAAAGAAAAAGAAAAAAAAAAGGTATGGACTTTTACACTATAAGGCCAACAATTCTGAGACACATCGAGCAGAAGCCAGGGCCAGTAACTTCACCATTTTCCACGTGAGGTACTTGTCTTCCACAGTCATCAGAGGTTCAAACCAGGATGACTGTAGAAAGTCCAACACCACATCCAAATTCCAGGGTGCCTTAGGCGGCACAAAAGAAGGTTGTATGTGGAGTACCCCTTGCAAGAAGGTCTGCACTTCTGGCACCGCCGACAATTTCTTCTGGAGGAAAATGGAAAGAGCTGAAATCTGGACCTTAATGTAACCCAGACGCAAGCCCTTATCCACACCATCCTGCAGGAAACGTAAGAAACGTCCCAAGTGGAACTCTGCAGACGGATACCTGCATTCCTCACACCAAGAGACATATCTTCTCCAGATATGATGACAGTGTTTTGACGTCACAGGTTTCCTGGCCTGAAACATGGTAGCAATAACCTTTTTGGAAAGGCCCTTGTGAGCTAGGATGTTCCGCTCAACCTCTATGCCGTCAAACAAAGTCGCTGTAAGTCCGGGTAGACGAACGGTCCTTGTTGAAGATGTCTTCTTAGTGGTAGAGGCCAAGCGTCTTCGACAGACATGTCCAGAAGATCAGCATACCACACCCTCCGAGGCCAATCCGGGGCAATCACAATTGCCTGGACTCATTTATTCCTGATTCGCTTGAGCACCCTTGGGAGCAATGGAATCGGAGGAAACAGGTAGACCAGCCGATAAGGTGAAGGCCACGTCAGTGCATCCACTGCCCTCGCCTGAGGGTTCCTGGTTCGTGAGCAATACATGTGAAGCTTCTTGTTGAGGCGAGAAGCCATCATGTCGATTTGTGGGCAGCCCGACCGGTGGCTGATCTGCTGGAATACCTGATGGTGGAGTCCCCACTCCCCCGGGTGGAGATTGTGACCACTTAGGAAGTCTGCTTCCAGTTGTTCACACCTGCAATGAAGATTGCCGACATGGCTCTTGCATTACTTTCCGTCCAGAGGAGTATCTTTGACACCTCTCGCATGCAGGCTCTTGTTGATTGATACACGCCACTGCTGTGGCGTTGTCCGACTGTACTTGGATCGCGTGATCCTTGAGCAGAGGAGAGGCCTGAAGCAGAGCATTGTAGATCGCCTGAAGTTCCAGAATGTTGAGCGGAAGGAGGCTTTCATGGGCTGACCACCTGCCCTGGAATTGCGCCCCTTGGGTGACAGCTCCCCATTCTCTCAGACTCGCATCCGTCGTGAGGAGGGTCCAATGCTGAATCCCGAACTCCGGCCTTCCAGGAGATTGGAGGACTGTAACAACCACAGGAGGGAAATCCTGGCCTGAGGGGACAGCCGGATTAGCCGATGCATCTGTAGATGTGAGCCGGACCACTTGCTCAGGAGATCCAATTGAAATGTTCTGGCATAGAACCTCCCATATTGGATTGCTTTGTATGAGGTGACCATCTTTACCAGCAATCACATGCAAAGATGGATGGACACTCGAGTTGGCCGGAGCACCACTCGGACCATCTCCTGAAGTGTTTTCGCCTTCTCCTCTGGTAGTAACACCTTCTGCACCACAGTATCCAGCAACATCGCCAGGAACAGGAGCCGCTGAGGTGGCTCCAGGTGGGACTTCTGCAAATTGAAGACCCATCCATGGTGTGACAGAAGATGGATAGTGCGGTCGATATAGACCAATAAAAGCACCCTGAATCTTGCTTTTATCAGAAGATCATCCAGGTAAGGGACCACATTGACCCCCTGGACCCGGAGTTGGAACATCATCTCCGCCATCACCTTCGGGAAAACCCTCGGAGCTATGGACAGGCCAAAGGGTAGGGCCTGGAACTGGTAGTGATCGTCCAGCAGGGCAAACCTCATGAACGCTTGATGAGGTGGCCAAATTGGAATATGAAGGTAGGCATCCTTGATATCCAGGGAGACCATGAATTCCTGTTCTTCTAGGCCGCAATCACTGCTCGCAAGAATTCCATTTTGATTTTGAAAGCCTTCAGGTAAGGGTTCAAGGACTTGAGATTCAAAATGGGCCTTACCGAACCGTCCTGTTTCGGTCCACAAACAGGTTGGAGTAATAACCTTTGCCTCGTTGTGGTACAGGTACTGGAACGTAACCTGCATATCCTCCAAAGCTGGTAAGCTTAATTTGAAAAATCGTTGGGGAGGAGCACTGTCGAACTCTAGCTTGTAGCCCTGAGAAATGAGATCCCTGACCCAGGTATCCTGGCAGGAATTCTCCCAGATGAGGCTGAAGTGACGCAGTCGAGCTCCCACCTCGAGATCCCCTCGGGGTGGGTGGGCACCGTCATGCTGAGGTCTTAGCGGAAGCAGAACTGGTGGTCTGGACCTGAGAGCTGGTGCTTGCTTGTTTTCTGGACTTACCTATGGAGCCTTTAGCCACATTGGAGGCACCTCTGGCCTTAGATTGAAACCTGTGAGACCAAAAGGACTGGAGAGACGGCCCCGTGTAGGAGTGTCTCACCGGCGGGGCCCCAGAGGGGAGAAACGTGGATTTCTCAGCCGTTACTTTGGAAATCCACGTATCCAACAACCCCAAAGAGCCATTACCCCAAAAAACGAGTTTTATGGTAAGAACTTACCTTTGTTAAAACTCTTTCTGCGAGGTACACTGGGCTCCACAAGGAAAGACATAGGGGTGTAGAGTCGGATCTTGATCCGAGGCACCAACAGGCTCAAAAGCTTTGACTGTTCCCAGAATGCATAGCGCCGCCTCCTCTATAACCCCATCTCCCTGCACAGGAGCTCAGTTTTGTAGTTGGTGCCGCAGAAAGCAGGCAAACAACAGAGGGGCTGCTCTGGGCAGCCCTAAGAAGAGCTTTTTGAGAAGAAAAGTGAAGTGAATACGTTATCTAACTCTGCAGAATCAGGGAAAGTGACATTAGGCTTGTTTTGTGCAAAGAAAAAACAACTGCTGTGAAGCAGAGTCCTCTAGAGGGAGCTTTAACACGTCCCGTATAGCCAGAATGAGGGGTTCAATATCCTGAGCAGAAACGGAATCTCCACTAACGGGATCCAAGTCCTCCCCATACTCTTGTATATCCTCATCTGTATCAGAGCAGAGCAGATAGACCACGCTTTTGTGGACCTGCATGAGAGAGGGGGGCTGTGTATCATGTGCCCTTGCAGCTAAGTCTGCAACAGCTTGTTGTAGTAGCTGAGTTTTCTATATATTAGCAGTGAGCTGGGATGACATATCAGACGTCATAGTTTTAAGAAACCCTAGTCAGTGGGGCTCCGGAACCTCTCCCCCAGCCACTTTACTGATTTGTTATTGGCTGCATTGTTCACAAGAAACAGAATCAAATGACAATGGAGAGAATCTGGTGTGGCATACACTGCACAGTTTGTGTTTACCCATGTTTCACAGTAAGCACAATGACATACACATAGACAGTAATACTTTGCAAGCTTACTGTATGCGAGAGGAGACACCACCACACCCGCAGCTGCACGGCCCCAGTGAGGTTGACAGCTAACTATAACACAGCAAATACTAGTAAATTCTGTCCTGGAGAGGACACAGACCGTGTTCAATAGCAGCTCTCCCCCTTTGCAACATCCTGTACCAGATTTCCAGCATGTCTTGTGAGGCAGGAAGCAATGTGTGTGCTGTCCGTGGCTGCATTAAGCAGAGCAAGGCGCCAAAATGCCTCTGGTCCCGCTCTGAGTTAGCTCTGCCTCCTCCAATGGCGCCAGAGCTATAATGATATTTATACTGGCAAATTCTCCCGTGTGGCTTCAAAATATTGCACAAGTGCTAGTTCAAGCTAATATAAGCCAGTCTATACAAGCTCTAGCGTGACCCCCCCAACAGGAGGGTCCCATATGGCGTGCCTGCGTTCAACCGCATTTTGAACCGGGGGACCCCCTAGGGGTGTGCTGTGTGCTGCGATTGCGACAGGCAAGGTTCAGTGCCCCGCTGAACAAACAACCTCTCAGGACAGTGGGTCTGCAGCAGGGAAGCGGCTCTGCACGTCGCAAGGCCGGTGCCTACCCCCCCTCCCCTTAACTCCCAAAATGCAGGTATGCTGTTGCCCAAACAGCATACCGAAAATAAGAATTTACTCACCGGTAATTCTATTTCTCGTAGTCCGTAGTGGATGCTGGGAACTCCGTAAGGACCATGGGGAATAGCGGGCTCCGAAGGAGGCTGGGCACTCTAGAAAGATCTTAGACTACCTGGTGTGCACTGGCTCCTCCCACTATGACCCTCCTCCAAGCCTCAGTTAGGATACTGTGCCCGGACGAGCGTACACAATAAGGAAGGATTTTGAATCCCGGGTAAGACTCATACCAGCCACACCAATCACACCGTACAACTCGTGATATGAAACCCAGTTAACAGTATGAAACAACAGAGCCTCTCAACAGATGGCTCAACAATAACCCGATTTAGTTAACAGTAACTATGTACAAGTATTGCAGATAAACCGCACTTGGGATGGGCGCCCAGCATCCACTACGGACTACGAGAAATAGAATTACCGGTGAGTAAATTCTTATTTTCTCTGACGTCCTAGTGGATGCTGGGAACTCCGTAAGGACCATGAGGATTATACCAAAGCTCCCAAACGGGCGGGAGAGTGCGGATGACTCTGCAACACCGAATGAGAGAACTCCAGGTCCTCCTCAGCCAGGGTATCAAATTTATAGAATTTTGCAAATGTGTTTGCCCCTGACCAAGTAGCAGCTCGGCAAAGTTGTAAAGCCGAGACCCCTCGGGCAGCCGCCCAAGATGAGCCCACCTTCCTTGTGGAATGGGCATTGACAGATTTTGGCTGTGGCAGGCCTGCCACAGAATGTGCAAGCTGAATTGTATTACAAATCCAACGAGCAATAGTCTGCTTAGAAGCAGGAGCACCCAGCTTGTTGGGTGCATATAGGATAAACAGCGAGTCAGATTTTCTGACTCTAGCCGTTCTGGAAACATATATTTTCAGTGCCCTGACAACGTCTAGCAACTTGGAGTCCTCCAAGTCCCTAGTAGCCGCAGGCACCACAATAGGCTGGTTCAGGTGAAACGCTGACACCACCTTTGGGAGAAACTGGGGACGAGTCCTCAATTCTGCCCTATCCATATGGAAAATCAGATAAGGGCTTTTACAGGACAAAGCCGCCAATTCTGATACTCGCCTGGCAGAAGCCAAGGCCAATAACATAACCACCTTCCACGTGAGATATTTCAGATCCACGGTTTTTAGTGGTTCAAACCAATGTGATTTTAAGAAACTCAACACCACGTTGAGATCCCAAGGTGCCACAGGGGGCACAAACGGGGGCTGAATATGCAGCACTCCTTTAACAAATGTCTGAACTTCAGGTACTGAAGCTAGTTCTTTTTGAAAGAAAATCGACAGAGCCGAGATCTGTACCTTAATGGAGCCCAGTTTTAGGCCCATATTTACTCCTGCTTGCAGGAAATGCAGAAAATCGACCTAGTTGAAATTCCTCCGTTGGGGCCTTTTCGGCCTCACACCATGCAACATACTTCCGCCATATGCGGTGATAATGAGTTGCTGTGACCTCTTTCCTGGCTTTAATAAGCGTAGGAATGACTTCCTCCGGAATGCCCTTTTCCTTCAGGATCCGGCGTTCAACCGCCATGCCGTCAAACGCAGCCGCGGTAAGTCTTGGAACAGACAGGGCCCCTGCTGTAGCAGGTCTTGTCTGAGCGGCAGAGACCACGGGTCCTCTGAGATCATCTCTTGAAGTTCCGGGTACCACGTTCTTCTTGGCCAATCCGGAACCACGAGAATTGTGTTTACTCCTCGCTTTCTTATTATTCTCAATACCTTTGGTATGAGAGGTAGAGGAGGGAACACATAAACTGACCGGTACACCCACGGTGTCACTAGAGCGTCCACAGCTATCGCCTGAGGGTCTCTTGACCTGGCGCAATACCTCTCTAGTTTTTTGTTTAGGCGGGACGCCATCATGTCCACCTGTGGACGACCCCATTGATTTACAATCATTTGGAAGACTTCTGGATGAAGTCCCCACTCTCCCGGGTGGAGGTCGTGCCTGCTGAGAAAGTCTGCTTCCCAGTTGTCCACTCCCGGGATGAACACTGCTGACAGTGCTAGTACATGATTCTCCGCCCATCGGAGAATTCTTGTGGCTTCTGCCATTGCCATCCTGCTTCTTGTGCCGCCCTGTCGATTCACATGGGCGACTGCCGTGATGTTGTCTGACTGGATCAGCACCGGCTGGTGTAGGAGCAGGGATTTTGCTTGACTTAGAGCATTGTAAATGGCCCTTAGTTCCAGAATATTTATGTGAAGGGCAGTCTCCTGACTTGACCATAGTCCTTGGAAGTTTCTTCCCTTTGTGACTGCCCCCCAGCCTCGTAGGCTGGCATCCGTGGTCACCAGGACCCAGTCCTGTATGCCGAATCTGCGGCCCTCCAGAAGATGAGCACTCTGCAGCCACCACAGAAGAGACACCCTGGTTCTTGGGGACAGGGTTATCAAGCGATGCATCTGAAGATGCGATCCGGACCACTTGTCCAACAGGTCCCACTGAAAAATTCTGGCATGGAACCTGCAGAATGGAATTGCTTCGTAAGAAGCTACCATCTTTCCCAGGACCCGCGTGCAGTGATGCACCGATACCTGTTTTGGTTTTAGGAGGTCTCTGACTAGAGAAGACAACTCCCTGGCTTTCTCCTCCGGGAGAAACACTTTTTTCTGGACTGTGTCCAGAATCATTCCCAGGTACATTAGACATGTCGTGGGGACCAGCTGTGACTTTGGGATATTCAGAATCCAGCCGTGCTGGCGCAGCACTTCCTGAGATAGTGGGAGTAGCACTAACAACTGTTCCTTGGATCGTGCCTTTATTAGGAGATCGTCCAAGTATGGGATAATTAAAACTCCCTTTTTTCGAAGGAGTATCATCATTTCTGCCATAACCTTGGTAAATACCCTCGGTGCCGTGGAGAGTCCAAACGGCAGCGTCTGGAATTGGTAATGGCAATCCTGTACCACAAATCTGAGGTACTCCTGGTGAGGATGGTAAATGGGGCCATGCAGGTAAGCATCCTTGATGTCCAGGGATACCATGTAATCGCCCTCGTCCAGGCTTGCAATAACCGCCCTGAGCGATTCCATCTTGAACTTGAATTTTTTTTATGTATGTGTTCAAGGATTTCAAATTTAAAATTGGTCTCACCGAACCGTCCGGTTTCGGTACCACAAATAGTGTGGAATAGTAACCCCGGCCTTGTTGAAGTAGGGGTACCTTGATTATCACCTGCTGGGAATACAGCTTGTGAATTGCCGCTAGCACCGCCTCCCTGTCTGAGGGAGCAATCGGCAAGGCAGATTTTAGGAACCGGTGGGGTGGAGACGCCTCGAATTCCAGTTTGTACCCCTGAGATACTATTTGAAGGATCCAGGGATCCACCTGTGAGCGAGCCCACTGATAGATGAAATTCTTGAGGCGGCCCCCCACCGTACCTGGCTCCGCCTGTGGAGCCCCACCGTCATGCGGCGGACTTGGAAGAAGAAGCGGGGGAGGACTTTTGCTCCTGGGAACCTGCTGTTTGTTGCAGTCTTTTTCCCCTACCTCTGCCTCTGGACAGAAAGGACCCGCCTTTTCCACGCCTGTTTTTCTGGGTCCGAAAGAACTGAACCTGATAAAACGGCGCCTTCTTAGGCTGTGAGGGGACATGGGGTAAAAATGCTGACTTCCCAGACGTTGCTGTGGAAACTAGGTCCGAGAGACCATCCCCAAATAATTCCTTACCCTTATATGGTAACACTTCCATGTGCTTTTTTGAATCTGCATCTCCTGTCCACTGGCGAGTCCATAAGCCTCTCCTAGCAGAAATGGACAATGCACTTACTTTAGATGCCAATCGGCAGATTTCCCTTTGTGCATCTCTCATATATAAGACTGAGTCTTTTATATGGTCTATGGTTAACAGGATCGTGTCTCTGTCTAATGTGTCAATAGTTTCTGACAGTTTATCTGACCACGCAGCGGCAGCACTGCACATCCA
Organism: Pseudophryne corroboree; assembly: GCF_028390025.1. Taxonomy (NCBI): domain Eukaryota; kingdom Metazoa; phylum Chordata; class Amphibia; order Anura; family Myobatrachidae; genus Pseudophryne; species Pseudophryne corroboree. Next base: position 714,215,055 of record NC_086447.1, read on the forward strand.
AGCTGACGCAATAGCTGGCCTAAGTATAATGCCTGTGTGTGTATATACAGACTTCAGGATCGCCTCCTGCTTTCTATCAGCAGGTTCCTTGAGGGCGGCCGTATCCGGAGACGGTAGTGCCACCTTTTTAGACAAACGTGTGAGCGCTTTATCCACTCTAGGGGGTGTTTCCCAACGTGACCTATCCTCTGGCGGGAAAGGGAACGCCATTAGTACCTTCTTAGGAATTACCAATTTTTTATCAGGGAAAGCCCACGCTTCTTCACACACTTCATTTAATTAATCTGATGGGGGAAAAACTACGGGTAGTTTTTTCTCTCCAAACATAATACCCTTTTTAGTGGTACCAGTAGTTATATCAGAAATGTTTAACACCTCTTTCATTGCCTCAATCATACAGTGAATGGCCTTAGTGGGCATCAGGTTTGACTCATCGTCGTCGACACTGGTGTCAGTATCCGTGTCGACATCTGGGTCTGCTTGAGGTAGCGGGCGTTTTAGAGCCCCTGACGACCCATGCGACGCCTGGGCAGGCACGAGCTGAGAAGTCGGCTGTCCCACATTTGGCATGTCGTCGATTTTCTTATATAAGGAGTCTATACGTGCACTCATTACTTTCCATAAGCCCATCCACTCAGGTGTCTACCCCGCAGGGGGTGACATCCCTTCTAAAGGCATCTGCTCCGCCTCCACATCATTATCCTCATCAAACATGTCGACACAGCCGTACCGACACACCGCACACACACAAGGAATGCTCCGAATGAGGACAGGACCCACAAAAGCCCTTTGGGGGGACAGAGTGAGAGTATGCCAGCACACACCAGAGCGCTATATAATGCAGGGACTAACTAAGTTATGTCCCCTATAGCTGCTTTTTATATTATATATGTATTGCGCACAAATTTAGTGCCCCCCCTCTCTGTTTTTACCCTGTTCTGAAGTGTAGACTGCAGGGGAGAGCCAGGGAGCTTCCTTCCAGCGGATCTGTGAAGGAGAAATGGCGCCAGTGTGTCTGAGGGAGATAGCTCCGCCCCTTTTCCGCGGCCTATTCTCCCGCTTTTTTCTGGATTCTGGCAGGGGAATTTACCACATATATAGCCTCTAGGGCTATATATTGTGGTATTTTTGCCAGCCAAGGTGTTTTTATTGCAGCTCAGGGCGCCCCCCCCCCATGCGCCCTGCACCCTCAGTGACCGGAGTGTGAAGTGTGCATGAGGAGCAATGGCGCACAGCTGCAGTGCTGTGCGCTACCTTGGTGAAGACTGATGTCTTCTGCCGCCGATTTTCCGGACCTCTTCTTGCTTCTGGCTCTGTAAGGGGGACGGCGGCGCGGCTCCGGGACCGAACACCAAGGACTGGGCCTGCGGTCGATCCCTCTGGAGCTAATAGTGTCCAGTAGCCTAAGAAGCCCAATCCGGCTGCAAGCAGGCGAGTTCGCTTCTTCTCCCCTTAGTCCCTCGCTGCAGTGAGCCTGTTGCCAGCAGGTCTCACTGAAAATAAAAAACCTAAAATTATACTTTCTTTCTAAGGGCTCAGGAGAGCCCCTAGTGTGCATCCAACCTCGGCCGGGCACGAAATCTATCTGAGGCTTGGAGGAGGGTCATAGTGGGAGGAGCCAGTGCACACCAGGTAGTCCTAAATCTTTCTAGAGTGCCCAGCCTCCTTCGGAGCCCGCTATTCCCCATGGTCCTTACGGAGTTCCCAGCATCCACTAGGACGTTAGAGAAAAGGGGGAACTAGAAATCCTTGCAGCAAGTGAACAGTATGATATTATAGGCATTACTGAAACTTGGTGGGACGAATCTCATGATTGGACAGTCAATCTAGAGAGTTATACGCTGTTCAGGAGGGACAGATTAAATAAACGGGGTGGAGGGGTATGTCATTACGTAAAGCTGTTTTTAAAACCTGATATACGGAAAGACATTCAAGAGGGGACTGTAAATACTGTTGAGACGTTATGGGTAGAAATTGCATGCGGGGGTAAAGGAATAAAAAAGTTAGTACTGGGGTTATGCTACAGGCCGCCTGGTATTAAGGTGTCTGATGAGGAATTGGAACTGAAGCAAATTGAAAGAGCAGCAGGAGTAGGAGACATAGCAGTGATGGGAGATTTTAACTATCCAGAGATAAATTGGAAAAATTATTCATGTGATACTGCAAGGGGTAATATGTTTTTAAACACACTAAATGATAACCTGGTATTAACAATGGGGAACTGATATCAAATATGATAGTAGGGGAACCCATGGGAAACAGCGACCACAATATGGTCACATTCAATATCAGTTTTCATAAGCAGTCCTATACTGGCTCAACTTGGACTATAAACTTTAGCAAAGCCAACTTTGACATGTTGAGGGAAGCCTTAAGGGACACTGAATGGGAAATTTTGTTTCAAGAAAAAAATACTACAGACAAATGGGATGTATTAAAATCACTGCTAGTTAAAAATACTCTCAAATTTTTTCCCACGAGCAGCAAAAAAAGGAATAAAAATCCAAATCCAAATGTGGTTTAACAAAAAAATAAAGGAACTAATGGGCAAAAAAAGGCAAGCATTAAAAAATAAATAAGAATTTACTTACCGATAATTCTATTTCTCGTAGTCCGTAGTGGATGCTGGGAACTCCGTAAGGACCATGGGGAATAGCGGCTCCGCAGGAGTCTGGGCACATCTAAAGAAAGCTTTAGGATCACCTGGTGTGCACTGGCTCCTCCCCCTATGACCCTCCTCCAAGCCTCAGTTAGGATACTGTGCCCGGACGAGAGTACACAATAAGGAAGGATTTTGAATCCCGGGTAAGACTCATACCAGCCACACCAATCACACTGTACAACTTGTGATCTGAACCCAGTTAACAGCATGATAATAGAGGAGCCTCTAGAAAAGATGGCTCACTACAGCAATAACCCGAATTTTTTTTTGGTAACAATAATTATGTACCAGTATTGCAGACAATCCGCACTTGGGATGGGCGCCCAGCATCCACTACGGACTACGAGAAATAGAATTATCGGTAAGTAAATTCTTATTTTCTCTGACGTCCTAGTGGATGCTGGGAACTCCGTAAGGACCATGGGGATTATACCAAAGCTCCCAAACGGGCGGGAGAGTGCGGATGACTCTGCAGCACCCAATGAGAGAACTCCCGGTCCTCCTCAGCCAGGGTATCAAATTTGTAGAATTTAGCAAACGTATTTGCTCCTGACCAAGTAATTGCTCGGCAAAGTTGTAAAGCCGAGACCCCTCGGGCAGCTGCCCAAGATGAGCCCACCTTCCTTGTGGAGTGGGCATTTACAGATTTTTGGCTGTGGCAGGCCTGCCACAGAATGTGCAAGCTGAATTGTACTACAAATCCAACGAGCAATCGTCTGCTTAGAAGCAGGAGCACCCAGCTAGTTAGGTGCATACAGGATAAACAGCGAGTCAGATTTCCTGACTCCAGCCGTCCTGGAAACATATATTTTCCGGGTCCTGACAACGTCTAGCAACTTGGAGTCCTCCAAGTCCCTAGTAGCCGCAGGCACCACAATAGGTTTGGTTCAGGTGAACGCTGAAACCACCTTAGGGAGAAACTGAGGACGAGTCCTCAATTCCGCCCTGTCCGAATGGAAAATCAGATAAGGGCTTTTACAGGATAAAGCCACCAATTCTGACACGCGCCTGGCCCAGGCCAGAGCCAACAGCATGACCACTTTTTCTGCGAGATATTTTAACTCCACAGATTTAAGTGGGTCAAACCAATGTGACTTTTGGAACCCAAAAACCACCTGGAGATCCCAAAGTGCCACTGAAGGCACAAAAGGAGGCTGTATATGCAGTACCCCTTTAACAAATGTCTGAACTTCAGGGACTGAAGCTAGTTCTTTTTTGGAAGAAAATTGACAGAGCCGAAATTTGAACCTTAATGGACCCCAATTTCAGGCCCATAGATACTCCTGTTTGCAGGAAATGTAGGAATCGACCCAGTTGAATTTCCTCCGTCGAGCCTTACTGGCCTCGCACCACGCAACATATTTTCGCCAAATGCGGTGATAATGTTTTGCGGTTACATCCTTCCTGGCTTTTATCAGGATAGGGATGACTTCATCCGGAATGCCTTTTTCCTTCAGGATCCGGCGTTTAACCGCCATGCCGTCAACGCAGCCGCGGTAAGTCTTGGAACAGACAAGGTCCTTGCTGGAGCAGGTCCCTTCTTAGAGGTAGAGGCATCTCTTGAAGTTCCGGTAACCAAGTCCTTCTTGGCCAATCCGGAGCCACTAATATAGTGCTTACTCCTCTCCATCTTATCAATCTCAGTACCTTGGGTATGAGAGGCAGAGGAGGGAACCCATACACTGATTGGTACACCCACGGTGTTACCAGAGCATCTACAGCTATTGCCTGAGGGTCCCTTGACCTGGCGCAATACCTGTCGAGTTTTTCCCAACGGTTTATAATCATGTGGAAGACTTCTGGGTGAAGTCCCTACTCTCCCGGGTGGAGGTCGTGCTGAGGAAATCTGCTTCCCAGTTGTCCACTCCCGGAATGAAAAATGCTGACAGTGCTATCACATGGTTTTTCGCCCAGCGAAGAATCCTTGCAGCTTCTGCCATTGCCCTCCTGCTTCTTGTGGCACCCTGTCTGTTTACGTGGGTGACTGCCGTAACGTTGTCCGACTGGATCAACACCGGCTGACCTTGAAGCAGAGGTCTTGCTAAGCTTAGAGCATTGTAAATGGCCCTTAGCTTCAGGATATTTATGTGAAGTGATGTCTCCAGGCTTGACCATAAGCCCTGGATATTCCTTCCCTGTGTGACTGCTCCCCAGCCTCGCAGGCTGGCATCCGTGGTCACCAGGACCCAGTCCCGAATGCCGAATCTGCGGCCCTCTAGAAGATGAGCACTCTGCAACCACCACAGGAGGGATACCCTTGTCCCTGGTGACAGGGTTATCCGCTGATGCATCTGAAGATGCGACCCGGACCATTTGTCCAGTAGGTTCCACTAGAAAGTCTTGCGTGGAATCTGCCGAATGGGATTGCTTCGTAGGAAGCCACCATTTTTACCCAGAACCCTTGTGCATTGATGCACTGAAACTTGGTTCGGTTTTAGGAGGTTCCTGACTAGCTCGGATAACTCCCTGGCTTTCTCCTCCGGGAGAAACACCTTCTTTCTGGACTGTGTCCAGGATCATCCCTAGGAACAGAAGACAAGTCGTCGGAACCAGCTGCGATTTTGGAATATTGAGAATCCAATCGTGCTGCCTCAACACTACCTGAGATAGTGCTACACCGATCTCCAACTGTTCCCTGGATCTTACCCTTATCAGGGAATCGTCCAAGTAAAGGATAACTAAAATTCCCTTCCTTCGAAGGAATATCATCATTTCGGTCATTACCTCAGTAAAGACCCGGGGTGCCGTGGACCATCCCTACGGCAGCGTCTGAACTGATAGTGACAGTTCTGTACTATAACCTGAGATACCCTTGGTGAGAAGGGTAAATTTTGACATGAAGGTAAGCATCCTTGATGTCCCGAGACATCATGTAGTCCCCTTCTTCCAGGTTTGCAATCACTGCTCTGAGTGACTCAATTTTGAATTTGAACCTCTGTATGTAAGTGTTCAAAGATTTTAGATTTTAAAATCGGTCTCACCGAGCCGTCTGGCTTCGGTACCACAATAGTGTGGAATAATACCCCGTTCCCTGTTGCAGGAGGGGTACCTTAATTATCACCTGCTGGGAATACAGCTTGTGACTGGCTTCCAAAACTGCCTCCCTGTCAGCGGGAGACGTCGGTAAAACAGACTTTTGGAAACGGCGAGGGGAATACGTCTCGAATTCCAATTTGTACCCCTGAAATATTACCTGAAGGATCCAGGGGTCTACTTGCGAGTGAGCCCACTGCGCACTGAAATTCATTGAGAACGGGCCCCCACCGTGCCTGAACTTGTAAAGCCCTAGCGTCATACTGAGGGCTTGGCAGAGGCGGAAAAGGGTTTCTGTTCCTGGGAACTGGCTGATCTCTGCAGCCATTTTCCTCTCCCTCTGTCACGAGCAGAAAAGAGGAACCCTTTTGTCCGCTTGCCAACCAGGACTGCGCCTGATAATACGGCGTCTTATTTTGAGAGGCGACCTAGGGTACATCCCCTTTTTTAAGGCAATACTTCCAAATGCCGTTTGGAATCCCTGACCACTTTACTGGTAGAATACAACGCACTTATACTTGATGCCAGTCGGCAAATATTCCGCTGTGCATCATGCATATATAGAAATGCATCTTTTAATTGCTCTATAGGCAATAATATACTGTCCTTATCTAGGATATCAATATTTCCAGTCAGGGAATCCGACCACGCCAACCCAGCACTGCACATCCAGGCTGAGGCGATTGCTGGTCGCAGTATAACACCAGTATGTGTGTAAATACATTTTAGGATACCCTCCTGCTTTTTATTAGCAGGATCCTTAAGGGCGGCCATCTCAAGAGAGGGTAGAGCCCTTGTTCTTACAAGCGTGTGAGCGCCTTATCCCCCGTAGGGGGTGTTTCCCAACGCACCCTAACCTCTGGCGGGAAAAGGTATACTGCCAATAACTTTTTAGAAATTATCAATTGTTATCGGGGGGAAACCCACGCATCATCACACACCTCATTTTATTTTTCAGATTCAGGAAAACTACAGGAAGTTTTTCCTCACCAAACATAATACCCCTTTTTTGGTGGTATTCATATTATCAGAAAAGTGTAAACATTTTCCATTGCCTCAATCATGCAATGTGTGGCCCTATTGGAAATCACGGTTGTCTCTTCACCGTCGACACAGGAGTCAGTATCCGTGTCGGCGTCTGTATCTGAGGTAACGGGCGCTTTAGAGCCCCTGTATGAGACGTCTGGACATGCACAAGCTGGGTAGCCGGCTGTCTCATGTCAACCACTGTCTTTTATACAAAGCTGACACTGTCACGCAATTTCAACAGTACATCCACTCAGGTGTCGACCCCCTAGGGGGTGACACTATTACAGACACTCTACTCCGTCTCCACATCATTTTTCTCCTCATACATGTCGACACAAACGTACCGACACACAGCACACACACAGGGAATGCTCTGATAGAGGACAGGACCCACTAGCCCTTTGGGGAGACAGAGGGAGAGTTTGCCAGCACACACCAGAGCGCTATATATATACAGGGATAACCTTATATAAGTGTTTTTCCCTTTATAGCTGCTGTATTGTTTATACTGCGCCTAATTTGTGCCCCCCTCTCTTTTTTAACCCCTTTCTGTAGTGTAGTGACTGCAGGGGAGAGCCAGGGAGCTTCCCTCCAACTGAGCTGTGAGGGAAAATGGCGCCAGTGTGCTGAGGAGATAGGCTCCGCCCCTTTCTCGGCGTCCTTATCATCCGTTTTTCTGTATGTTTTGGCAGGGGTTAAATGCATCCATATAGCCCAGGAGTTATATGTGATGCATTTATTTTAGCCATATAAGGTTTTTATCGATTTATTGCGTCTCAGGGCGCTGCCCCCCCAGCGCCCTGCACCCTCAGTGACCGGAGTGTGAAGTGTGCTGAGAGCAATGGCGCACAGCTGCGGTGCTGTGCGCTACCTTATCTGAAGACAGGATCGTCTTCTGCCGCCGATTTTCCGGACCTCTTCGCTCTTCTGGCTCTGTAAGGGGGCCGGCGGCGCGGCTCCGGGACCCATCCAGGCTGAACCTGTGATCGTCCCTCTGGAGCTAATGTCCAGTAGCCAAGAAGCCCAATCCACTCTGCACGCAGGTGAGTTCGCTTCTTCTCCCCTTAGTCCCTCGATGCAGTGAGCCTGTTGCCAGCAGGTCTCACTGAAAATAATAAACCTAAACTAAAACTTTCACAAAGAGCTCAGGAGAGCCCCTAGTGTGCACCCTTCTCGTCGGGCACAGAAATCTAACTGAGGCTTGGAGGAGGGTCATAGGGGGAGGAGCCAGTGCACACCAGGTGATCCTAAAGCTTTCTTTAGATGTGCCCAGACTCCTGCGGAGCCGCTATTCCCCATGGTCCTTACGGAGTTCCCAGCATCCACTAGGACGTCAGAGAAATACAAATCTGACGGGAATGTAGAGTCATTTCAGCACTATGAGGATTGTAACAAAATATGCAAAAAAGAAATAAGAGTGGCTAAAGTAGAAACTGAAAAACTAGTAGCAAAGGAAAGCAAAACAAATCCTTTTTTTTTTTTAATACATCAACAGCAAACGATTAAAGAGAGTATAGGCCCTTTTAAAGACAAGTTGGGAGTCTTAACCAAAATTGATAACGGACAAGCTAAATTAGTTTTTTTCAACGGTATTTACAAGAGAGGACCAAATGCAGGGACTAACACACAATCTCAACGAAGACAATGTCCCAATGCTAAGTGCTTATTTAAGTGAGGAGGTAGTCTATGACCGATTAAAAAAAGTTAAAGATTAATAAGTCACCTGGTCCCGATGGAATTCACCCAAGGGTTCTCATGGAGTTTCACTCTGAACTAGCAAGACCGCTATATTTGATCTTCAAAAATTCAGTTATATCAGGTATGGTTCCCAAAAACTGGCGTATAGCGGAAGTAGTGCCGATATTCAAAAAGGGAAGTAAAACTGAACCGGGTAATTATACTACATCTGTAGTGGGTAAAGTATTGGAAGGTATACTAAGAGATAATATTCAGAAGTTCCTTGAAGCCAATAAGGTCATAATAGGAACCAACATGGATTTGTAAAGGACAGATCATGTCAAACCAACTTACTTGGCTTTTATGAAACAGTTAGTGCGAACCTTGATCAGGGTAAGGAGGTGGATGTAATCTTTTTAGAGACTTTGCCAAAGCTTTCGACACAGTACCACACATGAGACTTATCTATAAGCTACAAGAAATAGGGCTAGGGAGCACAATATGCAATTGAGTCGGAAATTGGTTAGATAATAGAGAGCAGCGCGTTGTGGTTAATGGATCATTTTCAAATTGGACTGAAGCGCTAAGTGGTGTGCCACAAAGGTCTGTACTTGGACCGCTATTGTTCAACATTTTCAATAACGACCTAACAGTAGGTCTAGAGAGCATGGTGTCAATTTTTGCAGACGATACCAAATTGTGTAAGGTTATAAATACGGAGGGGGATGCAGAGTCTCTTCAAAACGACTTAAACTAGAAGCATGGGCAGCAAAATATACGTTATGGTAAGAACTTACCGTTGATAACGTGATTTCTCTTATGTCCACAGGTATCCACAGGATAACATTGGGATATTGTCGAGCGACAGCGAAAATGGCACCAACACGGTCACGAGCTTTCTGGCCTCCAAGGATGCATTGGGGCCTCCACTATATAGTCCCGCCCACTGACTCAGTCAGATCAGTTCTTTCCACAGCGATTTTAGGCAGAAACATCAGGCAGAGACCTGTTTAGGCGATAAGAACACACATGCACACCCTTCCATACAAGAAGGAAGAGGTTTTAGTGATTGTCTAGATCCTCAAATCAGATGCGTCAGGGTGGGATCCCTGTGGATACCTGTGGACATAAGAGAAATCACGTTATCAACGGTACTTTCTTACCATAACGTATATTTCTCTGGCTGGGTCCACAGGATTATCCACAGGATAACATTGGGATTCCCAAAGCCATTTTAGTGGTGGGGACGCTCCTGATTGCACAGGAGGACCTTTCGCCCGAAGTCTGCGTCATGAGAGGCAAAAGTATCCAAGGCTTAATGTCTAATGAATGTGTTTATGGAAGACCACGTGGCTGCCTTACATATCTGTTCTGCTGAAGCACCCTGTTGTGCTGCCCAAGAAGGACCTACCTTACGTGTAGAGTGTGCAGAGACATTAGCCGGAATAGGGAGATGATTTCCGTTCCATTCGGAGCCATCTCGCCAGCGTCTGTTTACTAGCAGGCCATCCTCTTCTATGGAATCCGTAGATGATGAAGAGAGAATCCGTTTTCCTGATGGCACTAGTACGATCTATGTAGATTCTTAAAGCCTGGACCACGTCCAGCGACGCTTCTCCCGCAGATAGTCCAGATACCTGAAAAGCTGGGACTACCATCTCTTCATTCAGGTGAAACTTTGATACCACCTTTGGAAGATAGCTAGATCTCGTTCTGAGAACTGCTCTGTCTGGAAAAAACTTAGGAAAGGAGACTTACATGATAATGCTCCTTAATCTGGCACTCTTCTGGCTGACGCCATTGCCAGTAAAAAAAAAAAAGAACTTTCACCGTTAACCACTTAAGATCTGCTCTCTCAAGTGGTTCAAACAGAGGACCCTGGAGAAATTTAAGAACTAAATTCAAATCCCAGGGAGCTGCAGGAGGAACAAATGGAGGATGAATATGTACTACTCCTTGAAAAAACGTACGTACATCCTGTAAATCAGCAATCTTCTGCTGAAACCATACAGTTAACGCTGAAACTTGAACCCTCAAGGCAGCAATTTTCAACCCTTTATCCAATCCTGCCTGAAAGAAATCCAAAATCCTAGCTACTTTAAAAGATCTCGGATTTAAATTATTTCCAGTACACCAGTGAATACAGGCTTGCCATATTCTATGATACACACGGGCCGAAGAAGGCTTTCTTGCTCTAAGCATAGTTTGGATTACTTGTTTCGAAAAACCTTTTGCCTCTAAGATAGAGGTTTCAACAGCCACACCGTCAAAGACAGGCGATCCAGATGACTGTGACAACAAGGACCCTGCATTAGCAGATCTGGACGTTGAGGGAGCAGTATCGGTGCTTCCATGGACATTCTCAACAGATCTGTGTACCAATGGCTTCTTGGCCAAGCTGGAGCTATTAGAATGATTGCTCCTTTTGCCTGTTTTATCTTTCTCACTACTCTGGGTAACAGAGACATTGGCGGGAACAGATATGCCAGCTGAAACCTCCATTCTACTGACAGTGTGTCTACAAGGACCGCTCCTGGGTCCCTTGTTCTCGATCCATACCTTGGAACTTTGTTGTTTAGACGAGACGCCATAAGGTCTATCTCTGGTAGACCCCATCTGTTCACCAGTGTCTGAAACACTTCTGGATGTAGTGCCCATTCGGTTTCCTGAATGGTGTGCCGACTGAGAAAGTCCGCTTCCCAGTTTAGTACACCCGGGACAAATACTGCTGACAATGCTGGGAGATGGAGTTCTGCCAATTTTAGAATGGGAGTTACCTCCTCCATCAGTCTCTTGCTGTGAGTTCCTCCTTGATGATTGAGGTATGCTACTGCTGTCGCATTGTCTGGGCGGATCTGGACTGGTCTTCCCTGTAGATTGTCCTTTGCCTGAACCAGAGCCAAGTAAATGGCCCTTATCTCAAACAGATTTATTGGCAGGCGACTTTCCCTTGCGGTCCATTTTCCCTGGAACCATAGGCTTCCGAGTACCGTGCCCCAGCCTTGCAGGTTGGCATCTGTTGTCAGGACTTGCCACTCTTTTATCCAAAAGGGTCTCCCCTTGTTCAAATGGTCTGTCTGTAGCCACCATGCTAGAGACCTTTTTACATTTACTGGAATCTCGATCATCTGCTTCTTTATCGTCTGATGATTTCCGTTCCATTTGGTCAGAATAAGGTGCTGCAACGGTCTGGAGTGGAATTGTGCATATTCCACCATGTCGAAGGTTGATACCATCAGACCCAACAGTCGCATTGCTGCATGGACTGACATTGTCTGGGCTTGCAACGCTTCCTGAGCCATGACAGACTATCTTTTTCTCTGGTAAGTGAACTTTCTGTAGGTCTGAATCCAATATGGCCCCCAAATGAACCATCCGCTGTGACGGATTCAGGGACGACTTTTCCCAATTTATGAGCTACCAGTGTCTCTGTAAACAAACTATTGTCTGTTGAAGATGGCTCAACAGAAAATCTTGCGGCTGTGCTAAGATTAACAGGTCGTCGAGGTATGGGAATATTCTTATCCCTTGTTTGCGCAGACAAGCTGCCATAACCACCATGATCTTGGTAAACACCCTGGGTGCTGTAGCTAGCCCAAACGGCAGAGCTTGGAACTGGAAATGTTCCTGGAGGATGGCAAACCTGAGGTAACACTGATGTGAAGGTAAGCATCCTGTACATCCAGAGATACCATGTAATCTCCCAGTTCCATAGCCAACATTATGGAGCATAACGTCTCCATGTGAAACTTCGGGATCCATATGTATTTGTTCAACATTTTCAGATTTAGAATTGGTCGGTATGACCCATTTGGTTTCTGGATTAGAAATAGATTGGAGTAAAACCCCTGTCCCCTTTGTGATGGAGGTACTGGAACAATCACACCTGACTGCAGTAATTTTTGGACTGCTTCTTGCAGGGCATTGGCCTTCGACTCTATACGAGATGGGCTGGTGCAAAAAAATCTTTGAGGAGGCTGCCCTCTGAATGGGAACCCATACCCCTGAGATACTACCTTCTGCACCCAAGCATCTGCTGTTGACTGTTGCCATATGTGTGCAAAAAGAAGGAGTCGGCCCCCAACCCTGGAATCCTCCAGGCGGAGGCCCGTCTCTTCAGGCTGACTGTTACTGTTCAGGTTTGGAAGCTGGCTTTTTGCTAGCCCACTGCTTCCTACCCCTGGATTTAAACTGGGGTTGTTTAGGCTCCTCTTTAGCTTTCGCTTTGCTATGCCAACGAAATGAGCGAAATTTTAAACCCTTGGAGTTAGGGTTATAAGCAGCCGGAAATCTGACCTTTTTCGATTCAGCCTCTGATTCTAGGATATCCGATAAAGGTTTTCCAAATAATATATCACCGACAAAAGGCAATGCTTACAATTCTTTCTTGGACTCCGCATCTGCCTTCCAGGTCCATAGCCAAACTGCTCTGCGAGCAACTACTGTCAAGGCTGAAGCTTTAGAAGCAACTGTGCCTACAACAATTGCTGCTTCTTCCAAATACTGGGCAGATTGTCTTAAACGGCAAAAACGATCCTCTTGCTCCCTAGTAGGAGAAGGGATTTCATTCTCAAGTTCCTCTATCCATTCGCCCATTGTCTTTGCTACCTAGGCCGAAGCCATAGCAGGTCTTACCACTGCTCCTACTAGAGAAAAAATATTTTTCAACAGGCTCTCTACCCTTCTGTCTGTGACATCATTCAATGAGCTAGATGACAGTGGTAAAGCAGATTTATGCACGAGTCGCAGAACATGTGCATCTACTTTTGGAGGAACTTCTCTTTTCGAACAATCCACAGCTGGAAATGGATAATAAGAATCACATCTCTTAGGAATCTTATACTTTTTACTGGGCGCTGCCCAAGACTCATCCATCATTTCCGTCAGCTCATCTGACGCTGGGAATTCAGCTTTCACTGATTTTGTTCGTTTAAATACAGGTGCTTTAGCCTTTAACACTGTCTTGGCTGGCTCTTTCAACGAGAGAACAGCCTTCACAGCATTAATAAGTTCAGCTACATCTTCTGAACTAAAGCTCTGCGACTGATCATCATACGGAGTTGAATCTATTGTATCATCATCATCCGATGTATCATCTTGTGTAGTCTGCCACACAGACGTATCTCTCTTAGTCTTACCTGCCCCTTGGTTGCTTGTAGAGGCTACTGGAACCAAACCATAGGAAGGGAGCTGCATGTATGGGTTCATAGTGTAACCTAACCCTTGAGGTGGTGCTGCCGGAGCTAACCTGTCCGCTATTGAAGACAGAGTCTTTGCGAACATATTCCATGGTGGCTCTGTTGGTGGTTGAACAAACTCCTGTTTCTTACTTCGCTGAAAAGCAAAACAGTTTGCACACAAACCCTCATAAGTGACCAATTGATTCATATCAATTACCCCTGACTTACAAGATAAGCATGTTAGGGCTGTAGGAATGCTTGATAAATTCTCCTCATCACTTTTGGCGCTCACAGACATGGTATTAACCTGTTATTGACTACCCAATTTGTGACTGAAAATCACCCTATATGTCAGTATATAGAGGTGAGATCAATCTGACCACAGTGCACCTGATTTGAGGGTCAGAACAGGACTGACATTACACAGAAAAGTCAGCACACATACTAGCAGTCAGTCACATGTTAAAGCATTAGACATTGCCATATGAGAAAACAAACTCCATAACAACTTATACATAAGTAGGAAAATTGTACTTCTATTTTAAACTGGTTCTTTTTTCAACATAGCATGCAGAAAACACAGTAATGTACAGGTCTCATATGCAATAGGTACTAAAAATTAACAATGCATACTAAGAAGTAGAGAGAATTTTTAGTACTGTATACCCTGCCTCCGTACAGCGGGATACAGGGAGACTCACCACACTTCCCTATCCAGGCAAATACGCTCGTAAGACGCCGAGTGGATTCAGACGCTACTGGTGTACACTGCCGCTCTTGATAACTGATAACGGACACGGACGCTCACCAACGGACATGGACGCTGAGCGACTTCCACGTGTATGCAGACGCTAAGGCCTGCGACTTGGTCTGGGCGGGTTTATCTCCAGTGTACACAATCGCAGCGTCTAAGCTGCGACGAGTACCCTCGTGGTAGCGTCTGAGCCGGAAGTGAGGTTTAGTTCATGAAACGAGAAACCCGCTGGAACTGGCCATGAACTCGGAGGAGGGACGGCCAGGAGAGCGTCTGAATCCCCCTGTTGACTTAAACTCCCAGGATCGCAGCCTCTACCTAGTCCTGGCGCCTATGATCCCCGGAACGTAGCGCTGTCGCACTCTAGATGTTCGGCGCATCAACACACTGTTTGTTGTCTCCACCAAAATCAGTGTAGCCGTGTCCTGACCCCTCTAGTAAGAGGAAGTCCATAGACTCACTGTCTCCCCATGCTCCGGCCACAGCCTGGTTACGTCTGCTGGACCTGCTAGAACATCCGACACAGACGCCCGTCGAGACAGCACTGATACCCGAAGGTAAGCGTTGTTGCGACCCGGTGGGGAGTTGTTGGAGCGACTCTTTCTAGTATGCGTTTAAGACACTGTTAAGAGAAGTCGCTGAAAAAAAAACAATATAGTAAGTCTATAAAAATAAAATAATAAAAGCTTGAGGATGCTCTCACAGCAGCCCTGTGACCATGCGGCTTCCTGCCGCACCAAGCAAAAAACTGATCTGACTGAGTCAGTGGGCGGGACTATATAGTGGAGGCCCCAATGCATCCTGGGAGGCCAGAAAGCTCGTGACCGTGTTGGTGCCATTTTCGCTGTCGCTCGACAATATCCCAATGTTATCCTGTGGACCCAGCCAGAGAAATGGAGAATGAGCTTCCATATAGACAAGTGTAAGGTAATGCACTGTGGTAGCAAGAACAAAAATAACACCTACATACTAAATGGGGTAATATTAGAACATTCCGTACTAGAAAAAGACTTAGGTGTTCACATAGATAGCAAACTAAGCAGCAGTACCCAAAGTAGGATTGCAGCAAAGAAGGCTAATAAGATATTAGCATGCATAAAACATGGAACTGACGCAAAAGACAAAAGTTTTATACTCCCATTATATAAATCACTAGTGAGGCCACATCTTAAATACAGTGTACAATTTTGGGCACCATACTACAAATAGGATATCCTGGAGCTAGAAAAGGTGCCGAGACGGGCGACCAAACTAATTAAGGGCATGGAGACACTGGAATACAAGGAAAGGCTTGCAAGGCTAGGAATGTTTACACTGGGAAAGAGGAAACTAAGAGGGGACATGATCAACATTTAGAAATAAAGCGGCAATACACAGAGCTTGCACGGGACCTGTTTTTGGTAAGATCAGCACAGAGCACACGTAGACACTCGCTTAGGTTAGAAGAGAGGAGATTCCGCACAAAGAGAAGAAAAGGGTTTTTCACAGTAAGGACAATACGTGTTTGGAATTCCCTGCCTGAGAGAGTAGTAATGGCGGACTCAGTCAACACCTTTAAGAATGGGTTAGATAAATTACGAATGGATAAGGGTATCCAGGGTTATGGTGCGTAGTCACACACTATAGTTATTAAAAAAAGAGGAATAAAACACAATGGCTGACATCAGCATCAGACAAAATTAGTCCAAAATTAATACTGCATAGGAGACCAAAAATAGGTTGAATTTGATGGCCAAATTGTCTTTTTTCAACCTTAGATACTATGTTACTATGTAAAGCTCATGCAATTTATACATTCTGTAACAGAAATAGTAGGCTTCTGGCCAGGGCCATTCATACAAGAGGATGGCTACATTTACTATCAATATAAAGATAAGGGTGTGTCCATTTAACAACTTGACAATGTCTGATCAGGACCGAGAGCTAAACATGAAAGAATATTTAGGCCCAGTGTGGTTGTTCATGCTGTGGACAGTTTGTAAGACGTATACAAGGACAGGACTGAAGTCTGCATCAGGAAGGGTAAACATTTCGTACACACCTTAAATTCCATATTTTCAATACATGTAATAATTAATAAAAGGCAGAAAAAGTTGCTAAGGTGTTTGAAAGAATAGACCGGCTGTTATAACTTGCTCCATAAAAACTGTACATGCTACTCTGGGCCGGGTATATAGGGCCTAATTCAGACCTGATCACAGTTGTGCGAATTCGCAAGACGGACGATTATCGTTCGACTGGGCATGCGTACGGATCGTAGTGCAAATGCGCGAGGCCAAACTGCAAAAGAATTCAGTGTCTTTTTTGATCACTAGGCGTACACAGATTGATTGACAGGAAGCTGCCTTTTGGGGGAGGTAACTGGACATTTTCTGGGAGTGTCAGGAAAAGTGCAGGCGTCCCAAGCATTTTCATGGAGGGTGTGTGACGTCAGCTCTGGCCCGATCAGCCTGTATCTTTCGCACTGTAGGAGTAGGTCCTGGGCTACGCACAGACTACACAGAGTGGAAAAAACATTCCATGGTGAGTGATTTGCGAACGGATTTGCAGCTGACCGGCGTTTGCAGAGCTTTTTGCACGGCATACGCAGACTTGCACGGGGCAGATTTTCACTCTGTCTGGGTGGTGACTATCTGATTGCACACCTCTGCAAATTCGTAGAGGAGTGATCAGGTCTGAATTAGGCCCATAGTAACCCTATAGTCAGAGATCTAGTGAATGGTTTTTGCTCTGCTCCAATGTAAACACAAAATGATCTAAGATCAGTGTGTCCCCTGATTCCGGAAGTACTTCCGAGTTAGCTGGTTATAAATGGCTTGATCAAAGACAAGGAACATAGCATGGCGTTACATGACGTTCTTTTTATAAATGTAAAGCCGTAGGATATCAGCATCATGCTTTCTATGGGAATTAGAACTTTAGACTCCTCTCTATTTTTATTATTTAATAAAATTAAAAGATAACATTACCATCCAAACACAAGAAATGTCTCAATCAACTGGATCAGTAGTTCCCAAACAAGAAACTTTTGGCCTAGGGATTCCGTGAAAAAAAAAATATGCTGGAGCTTTAGGGTGCTGTGATTTGAGAAAGTTTGGGAACTACTGAACTAGATGTTTCCCCAAATTTCAGCTAGTTCATTTTAAGTATTTGTGTACAGTACATACTGTACCTACTGAACAGCATTCCTTGCTCCAATCTATAGTCCCTCTCACATGGACACATATACACACTAAGGTTACTTATTGTCAGAAGCCAATTAACTCATCAGTATGTTTTTTGGTGCGTATTAAGAAACCAGAGCTACTGGAAGAAAACATAAACTCCACAAAGGCCGTGCATTGGTCAGGAACTAAAATCACGACCCAGGGCTACAAGATAGTAAGGGGAAAACAACGACACAATTTATACATTAAATGCATTACCTCCGCTATATGTGTATAACAAATCACCAGTTGTTAGCGAAGATGTAATTATACTGAAAGGAGGTGGATTTTCTTTTTCTTTTTTTTTTTTTTGCATTCACTCCGTCTTGTAACCATTGCTCTACATGCAATGGAAGCACTTCTGAGCCACAAATTGTAGGTTTTTATTATATGATGTGTCCCATTAGCAATGTTACATTGCGGAATTGCTGACTCTATGGTCAATTATATTAGATTTGAAGAAAATAAAGAAATTACTCATTTGTAGGCTTGTAACTATAAAGCACATTGCAGAAAAGTTACATTTACCTTGTTTGCTGCTATGAGCACTTTATCCAGAAACCGCAGCCACTCAAACACAAAGACAGATTTCTTGGCCTCTGTAACCTGCGCCAGAGCATCTTCTTTAAGGAGTAAACTGTGAGCCAGCTCCATATCTGCTCTGATGATAGGTTCAATGAACACCCCCTATAGGAGACAGAAATACTTAGTCATATTTTCATTAGCTCAACAAAATTGCCATTTTTAAGTATTAGCTCCAACAGAAGTCTTATTTGACATTCTAGGACAGGCATGGCTAACCTGTGGTTCTCCAGCTGTTATGAAACTACACATTCCAGCATTCCCTGCCACAGTTTTACCATTCCCTAAAAGCAAAACTGTGGCAGGGAATGCTGGGATGTATAGTTTCACAACAACTGGAGAGCCACAGGTTGGCCAGGCCTGTTCTAGGATAACCTACAGTCTAGAAATCAAGTAGTCAGACATATTTGCTATAGTGTAATACAGTGTAACATTTTGCAGCAGACTACCTGGGAAACATTCTAAGGATAAACAAAATAAAGAGGGCAAAATACAAGAGCCTGCAAGTTGTGGCCAGTAATGATGTGACCTCGAGATTTAAAGCAGCAAATTTTTTTTATAGCAAAAACAAGGTATACAACTGAACTGAAGTAGCTCTAGGGCATGGGTCTTCAACCTGTGGCCCTCCAGCTGCTGTGAAACTACACATCCCAGCATGCCCTGCCACAGTTTTGCTATTAATGTATGCTAAAACTGAGGCAGGGCATGCTGGGATGTGTAGTTCCACAGCAGCTGGAGGGCCACAGGTTGAAGACCCATGCTCTAGGGCCTAGTATCTATGCTCAAGAAACTAGGCAATAAAAAAAATAAGAATTTACTTACCGATAATTCTATTTCTCGTAGTCCGTAGTGGATGCTGGGGACTCCGTCAGGACCATGGGGAATAGCGGCTCCGCAGGAGACAGGGCACAAAAATAAAGCTTTAGGATTAGGTGGTGTGTACTGGCTCCTCCCCCTATGACCCTCCTCCAAGCCTCAGTTAGGATACTGTGCCCGGACGAGCGTACACAATAAGGAAGGATATTGAACCCCGGGTAAGACTCATACCAGCCACACCAATCACACCGTATAACTTGTGATCTGAACCCAGTTAACAGTATGACAAACGTAGGAGCCTCTGAACAGACGGCTCACAACAAATAACAACCCGATTTTTTTGTAACAATAACTATGTACAAGTATTGCAGACAATCCGCACTTGGGATGGGCGCCCAGCATCCACTACGGACTACGAGAAATAGAATTATCGGTAAGTAAATTCTTATTTTCTCTAACGTCCTAAGTGGATGCTGGGGACTCCGTCAGGACCATGGGGATTATACCAAAGCTCCCAAACGGGCGGGAGAGTGCGGATGACTCTGCAGCACCGAATGAGAGAACTCAAGGTCCTCCTCAGCCAGGGTATCAAATTTGTAGAATTTTGCAAACGTGTTTGCCCCTGACCAAGTAGCAGCTCGGCAGAGTTGTAATGCCGAGACTCCCCGGGCAGCCGCCCAGGATGAGCCCACTTTCCTTGTGGAATGGGCCTTGACAGATTTAGGTTGTGGCAAGCCTGCCACAGAATGTGCAAGTTGAATTGTGCTACAAATCCAACGAGCAATCGTCTGCTTAGAAGCAGGAGCACCCATCTTGTTGGGTGCATACAATATAAACAGTGAGTCAGACTTTCTGACTCCCGCCGTTCTTGAAATATATATTTTCAATGCCCGGACCACGTCCAACAACTTGGAATCCTCCAACTCGTTAGTAGCCGCAGGCACCACAATAGGCTGGTTCAGGTGAAACGCTGACACCACCTTAGGCAGAAAATGAGGATGCGTCCGCAGTTCTGCCCTGTCCGTATGGAAAATCAGATATGGGCTCTTATATGATAAAGCCGCCAATTCTGATACTCTCCTGGCTGAAGCCAGGGCCAGTAGCATGGTTACTTTCCATGTAAGATACTTCAACTCCACCAATTTGAGCGGCTCAAACCAATGGGATTTGAGAAAATCCAAGACTACATTAAGATCCCACGGTGCCACTGGGGGCACAACCGGGGGCTGTATATGTAGTACTCCTTTTACAAAAGTCTGGACTTCAGGAACTGAAGCCAATTCTTTCTGGAAGAAAATCGACAGGGCCGAAATTTGAACCTTAATGGACCCCAATTTGAGGCCCATAGACAATCCTGTTTGCAGGAAATGTAGGAATCGACCCAGTTGAAATTCCTCCGTGGGGGCCTTCCTGGCCTCACACCACGCAACATATTTTCTCCAAATGCGGTGATAATGTTGTGCAGTCACCTCCTTCCTGGCTTTTACCAGTGTAGGAATGACCTCTTCCGGAATGCCTTTTTCCCTTAGAATTCGGCGTTCAACCGCCATGCCGTCAAACGCAGCCGCGGTAAGTCTTGGAATAGACACGGTCCCTGCTGAAGCAGGTCCCGTCTTAGAGGTAGAGGCCACGGATCCTCCGTGAGCATCTCTTGAAGTTCCGGGTACCAAGTTCTTCTTGGCCAATCCGGAGCCACTAGTATCGTTCTTACTTCCTTTTGCCGTATAATTCTCAGTACTTTTGGTATGAGAGGCAGAGGAGGGAACACATACACTGACTGGAACACCCACGGTGTTACCAGAGCGTCCACAGCTATTGCCTGAGGATCTCTTGACCTGGCGCAATACCTGTCCAGTTTTTTGTTGAGGCGGGACGCCATCATATCCACCATTGGTTTTTCCCAACGGTTCACAATCATGTGGAAGACTTCTGGATGAAGTCCCCACTCTCCCGGGTGTAGATCGTGTCTGCTGAGGAAGTCTGCTTCCCAGTTGTCCACTCCCGGAATGAATACTGCTGACAGTGCTATCACATGATCTTCCGCCCAGCGAAGAATCCTTGCAGCTTCTGCCATTGCTGTCCTGCTTCTTGTGCCGCCCTGTCTGTTTACGTGGGCGACTGCCGTGATGTTGTCCGACTGGATCAACACCGGCTGACCCTGAAGCAGGGGTTTTGCCAGACTTAGAGCATTGTAAATCGCTCTTAGCTCCAGTATATTTATGTGAAGAGACATCTCCAGGCTTGACCATACTCCCTGGAAGTTTCTTCCCTGTGTGACCGCTCCCCAGCCTCTCAGACTGGCATCCGTGGTCACCAGGACCCAGTCCTGTATGCCGAATCTGCGGCCCTCTAACAGATGAGCACTCTGCAACCACCACAGAAGAGACACCCTTGTCCGTGGCGATAAGGTTATCCGCTGATGCATCTGCAGATGCGATCCGGACCATTTGTCCAGCAGATCCCACTGAAAAGTTCGTGCGTGGAATCTGCCGAATGGAATCGCTTCGTAAGAAGCCACCATCTTTCCCAGGACTCTTGTGCATTGATGCACAGACACTGTCCCTGGTTTTAGGAGGTTCCTGACAAGTTCGGATAACTCCCTGGCTTTCTCCTCCGGAAGAAACACCTTTTTCTGAACCGTGTCCAGAATCATTCCCAGGAACAGCAGACGTGTCGTCGGGGTCAACTGAGATTTTGGAAAATTCAGAATCCACCCGTGTTGTTGCAGCACTAGTTGGGTTAGTGCTACTCCGTCTTCCAGCTGTTCTCTGGACCTTGCCCTTATCAGGAGATCGTCCAAGTAAGGGATAATTAATACGCCTCTTCTTCGTAGAAGGATCATCATTTCGGCCATTACCTTGGTAAAGACCCGAGGTGCCGTGGACAATCCAAACGGCAGCGTCTGAAACTGATAATGACAGTTTTGCACCACGAACCTGAGGTACCCTTGATGTGAAGGGCAAATTGGGACATGCAGGTAAGCATCCTTTATGTCCAGGGACACCATAAAGTCCCCTTCTTCCAGATTCGCTATCACTGCTCTGAGTGACTCCATCTTGAACTTGAATTTTTGTATGTACAGGTTCAAAGATTTCAGATTTAGAATAGGTCTTACCGAGCCGTCCGGCTTCGGTACCACAAATAGCGTGGAGTAATACCCCTTTCCCTGTTGTAGGAGGGGTACCTTGACTATCACCTGCTGAGAAAACAGCTTGTGAATGGCTTCCAATACCGTCGCCCTGTCTGAGGGAGACGTTGGCAAAGCAGACTTTAGGAACCGGCGAGGGGGAGACTTCTCGAATTCCAACCTGTAACCCTGAGATACTACCTGCAGAATCCAGGGGTCCACCTGTGAGCAAGCCCACTGTGCGCTGAAATTCTTGAGTCGACCCCCCACCGCTCCTGAGTCCGCTTGTAAGGCCCCAGCGTCATGCTGAGGGCTTTGCAGAACCCTGGGAGGGCTTCTGTTCCTGGGCAGGGGCTGCTTGCTGCCCTCTCTTACCCCTTCCTCTGCCCCGAGGCAGATATGAATGTCCTTTTGTCCGCTTGTTCTTATAGGACCGAAAGGACTGCGGCTGAAAAGACGGTGTCTTTTTCTGTTGGGAGGGGGTCTGAGGTAAAAAAGTGGATTTTCCGGCCGTTGCCGTGGCCACCAGATCCGATAGACCGACGCCAAATAATTCCTCCCCTTTATACGGCAATACTTCCATATGTCGTTTGGAATCCGCATCACCTGACCACTGTCGCGTCCATAAACTCCTTCTGGCAGATATGGACATCGCATTTACTCTCGATGCCAGAGTGCAAATATCTCTCTGCGCATCTCGCATATAAAAGGAAAGCATCCTTTAATTGCTCTATAGTCAATAAAATACTGTCCCTATCCAGGGTATCAATATTTTCAGTCAGGGAATCCAACCAGACGACCCCAGCACTGCACATCCAGGCTGAGGCGATGGCTGGTCGCAGTATAACACCAGTATGTGTGTATATACTTTTTAGGGTAGTTTCCAGTCTCCTATCCGCTGGATCCTTGAGGGCGGCCGTATCAGGAGACGGTAACGCCACTTGTTTTGATAAGCGTGTGAGCGCCTTATCCACCCTAGGGGGTGTTTCCCAGCGCGCCCTAACCTCTGGCGGGAAAGGGTATAATGCTAATAACTTTTTTGAAATTAGCATTTTTCTATCTGGGTTAACCCACGCTTCATCACATACATCATTTAATTCCTCTGATTCAGGAAAAACTACAGGTAGTTTTTTCACCCCCCACATAATACCCCTTTTTGTGGTACTTGCAGTATCAGAGATATGCAAAGCCTCCTTCATTGCCGTGATCATATAACGTGTGGCCCTACTTGAAAATACGTTTGTTTCATCACCGTCGACACTAGATTCAGTGTCTGTGTCTGTGTCGACCGACTGAGGTAAAGGGCGCTTTACAGCCCCTGACGGTGTCTGAGACGCCTGGGCAGGTACTAACTGGTTTGCCGGCCGTCTCATGTCGTCAACTGATTTTTGTAATGTGCTGACATTATCACGTAATTCCATAAACAAAGCCATCCATTCCGGTGTCGACTCCCTGGGGGGTGACATCACCATTATCGGCAATTGCTCTGCCTCCACGCCAACATCGTCCTCATACATGTCGACACACACGTACCGACACACAGCAGACACACAGGGAATGCTCTTATCGAAGACAAGACCACACTAGCCCTTTGGGGAGACAGAGGGAGAGTTTGCCAGCACACACCCAAGCGCTATAATATATATGGGAACAACCTTATATAAGTGTTGTTCCTTATAGCAGCTTAAATATATCCAATATATCGCCAAAAAATGCCCCCCCTCTCTGTTTTACCCTGTTTCTGTAGTGCAGTGCAGGGGAGAGTCCTGGGAGCCTTCCTCACAGCGGAGCTGAGCAGGAAAATGGCGCTGTGTGCTGAGGAGAATAAGCCCCGCCCCCTATTTCGGCGGGCTTTCCTCCCGTAGTTTTAGATAACTGGCATGGGTTAAATACATACATATAGCCTTAATGGCTATATGTGATGTATTCTTTTGCCATAAGGTATTAAAATATTGCTGCCCAGGGCGCCCCCAGCAGCGCCCTGCACCCTCCGTGACCGCTTGGTGTGAAGTGTGTGACAACAATGGCGCACAGCTGCAGTGCTGTGCGCTACCTTCATGAAGACTGAAGAGCCTTCTGCCGCCTGTTTCCGGACCTTTAATCTTCAGCATCTGTAAGGGGGGTCGGCGGCGCGGCTCCGGGACGAACCCCAGGGTGAGACCTGTGTTCCAACTCCCTCTGGAGCTAATGGTGTCCAGTAGCCTAAGAATCCAATCCATCCTGCACGCAGGTGAGTTGAAATTCTCTCCCCTAAGTCCCTCGATGCAGTGAGCCTGTTGCCAGCAGGACTCACTGAAAATAAAAAACCTAAAAAACTTTTTCTAAGCAGCTCTTTAAGAGAGCCACCTAGATTGCACCCTGCTCGGACGGGCACAAAAACCTAACTGAGGCTTGGAGGAGGGTCATAGGGGGAGGAGCCAGTACACACCACCTAATCCTAAAGCTTTATTTTTGTGCCCTGTCTACTGCGGAGCCGCTATTCCCCATGGTCCTGACGGAGTCCCCAGCATCCACTTAGGAGTTAGAGAAAGCAGCCATGTTGTATAAAGTGTCACACACACCATGTCAAACATTAGAGTGGTTAGAATGCTGTATAGCAGGCATTCCCAACTGCGGTCCTCAAGGCACACTAACAGTGCAGGTTTTCATGATATCCAGGCTTCAGCACAGATGGTTAAATCAAAATAACTGAGGTACTAATTAAGTCACCTGTGCTGAAGCCTGGATATCATTAAAACCTGTACTGTTAGTGTGCCTTGAGGACCGAGGTTGGGAAACACTGCTGTATAGGAATATTCTGACTGGTGCCACTAAACTCCCCAATGAAGAGATGATGGTCTAACCCTGCAGGATTAGGAGACTTGGAACCTCCCAATAAGTTCCTGCGGATATATGCAAAAATGAAGTTTCTCTGTCCAGCGCTGGAGTATAGAACCACTGATTTAAACAAGCAAGTGATGATGACATGCCAAGTTATACTTGGAATCTCCAGGTCCTGGTAAATTGCAGGCTCTAATCCAGGACAACATGTATATCTATCAGTAATGGATTGCCTCTTATTTATTAGTCACTACAGGGGAAATTTATCAAGTCTTGGAGAGACAAAGAGGAGGAGTTTCTCATAGCAACCAATAAGCTTATAACTGTCATTTTTCTAGCACAGGCCATAAAAGGACAGAATATAATAAGTTGAAATTTTTCCTCTCTTCACTCATCTCTCTCCAAGATATGATGAATTTCCCTCTAAAAGTGAAATGGAAAAACCAGGCTCCCATCTGTGAGCAGTTTGTACGTTCTCCCTGTGGTTGCCTGAGTTTATTCAGGATGCTCGGGTCTCTACCCACAGTCCAAAGACATAATGGCACAGTGACTGGTCTGAATTAATATACAGTCTCTGTAGTATTTTTTGAGTATCACCGACTTCCCTGATCCTGGGGTTTATAGCTGATAAGAGCAAGAATTACGGAACGCAGCAGGTACAGAGGAAAGCGCACACTGTTGGTGATATTTGCGGTTATTCTGCTGAATCTTCGCTTTGTTATTTTTACTACTCGTTAACATGTTTTGCCCATCTGGCCATCAGGGGGCTAAACTATATGTCATGTTTAGGGCATCTGGGACTAACCAACTACACAGACCAGATACATCATTACAAAATGGTACACCAGTCTAGTCTAACGACACAGACTGCACAGCTGGTTGGAATTTACATGGATGCAACATATATACGACAGGCAGTATTCTTCTCTGTCCGTCTGTCTGTACAGGAACATGTAGTTTATATACAGTGCTGTACTGGCTTACCCAGACTCATGTTGTATACACATTTAGTCAGTCCAGCCACTTAAACATCCACTGCAAACCTTATAATCTGCGGCTACATAATGAGTTTATGTGTGTGTTATAGGGGGATCATTACCTTGGCTGGAAGTAGTTAGCTCCTGGCCTGTGTGGTGATGAGACTTCCCCCGGCTACAGTACTAGAACTGTCACACAGCAAGTCAGCTGCTGCCTCCTCGGTTGATTCTATTTCGGAGTGGGAGAAGGGACCTTCTGACGTATCTAGGGGAGGAGACACGTCACCAGGGGGAGGAGCTACGGGCGAACAGGGTACCCGAAAAGTACGCTCGCCACGCTTCGGGCTCGGTGGCTCGCTTCGCTCGCCACCTGATTACTAAAGGTAATAGTTGGTGGCGTGGATAGTAGAGGAACTATCCCGCTGGCGTAGCTCCTCCCCCTAGTGTCGTGGCTCCTCCCCCTTACGGAAAAGGTCCCTTAGCCCACTTGATTCTAGCATCTACCCTGCCTTCCTCCGCCTCCAGGAAGCCTCTGCTCTGTCTGCGTCCTACAGCCAAACGTCATCAGGAGGAGCGTCACCCACATGCGACACACCGGTGGCTGCGTAACACTTGTAGGCTCGTGACAGCTCAAAGCGGAAGCGGGCATCATAGGTGTTGGCAACCGACGGTACCGAATCCTAGCTAAGCTCACATACCACAAATGAA